>NC_135074.1:30460000-30617500 GCF_051107435.1 Chaetodon auriga | reverse complement strand
CAGTGAGGGATCTTTGTGCCCTGCTCTGTGAAGGAAATGTCAGTGTTTTATGGTTAAAAATGACGACTTTGTGTCGGTTTGGAGGTCTGAGCTGCGCCTGCTTCAATAAACAGTCACTGTTACTGTCATTTGTCATGTGTGATGTATTATAACCATCGCTTGTCTTGATTCTGTCCACAGATCATAGAGAGAACTGAGTCTCTGAGGAAAAGGTGAGTCTGTGTTCAGATCTGAGATTTAATACTAAAACAATTCTTCTTCACTGGCTACTAAAACACATCAGAACCACAGGAAACTGTTGCTCTTCTCCAAGCTTGACTCAGCTGCTGCTCCACCTCTTGGAAATATTCCTGGGAGCAAAAATCAAAGTTAGTTGTGCAATCGATTTCAGAAGAAAGCCTGAATTCACTCAAACAGCCAGTTTAGATGAAACAGAGCTGGTCATTTCCGGAGTTTTCCTCTGCTGTGTTTAGCTCCAGCAAACACATGTCGCCTGTGCATCAGCTGCATCTGTACTTGGATTTGGTATTTGGTACATTTCTCCATTCCTCTAAAGCACCAGCAACATGAAGAAGATGCTGCCGCCTGTCGCTGTTTCCAAGATTGACAAGAAACTGGAGCAGTACACACACGCTCTCAAGGTAAAACCATTGACTTACACTCGTTTTTCAATGAAAAACATTAGAAACTCTCACTGCACGTGCACGTTTGTCCTCTCAAAACAAACCGTGACGGATAAGCAGCCGTTAGCCTCGACCACAGGAGACGTGTGTGTTGGTGCACTCCTCAATCTCGCTGTGTTTTCCACAGACCTCCTCAAAGGAAGGCAGATCAGGCGGTCAGGTGATGACGGACCTGACGAGTCCCGCTGAACCCGTCTCCTCCAAGAAGAGCCTGTTTGAGGCCGGAGAGGCCTGGAACCAAAACGCCGTCTCAGTACCGCCATCCAAGGTTAACCATGACGTTATCAGACTTCAGCGTCTATGAGGACGTTTGATTTTGCCTGTTTGACGGTGTCAATGTTCACTGGAAGACAAATTTACAGGCAAACTTTTCAATGTGTTCAGTGGTGGAAGAAGTATTCAGATACTTTACTGTAGATGTTTCAGCTTGGCTTGGCTGATTCTTGAAGCTTATACACAGAATAAAACAAATATTAATGGTACATGAAGCAGATGCAGGAGGAGCTCCATAGAACCAGGTTTTAGTTGTTTCCCAGTTCTGAACGTTTCTTCTTCTGTGTGTCAGGATGCAGACGGTTTAAAAGTCGGAGTGGCTGATCTCATCAATCAGTGGGTGAAAGGAAGTGAGGACGGGAGTCGGTGCAGCTCGCCCTTCAAACCAGCAGTGAGTCCCAGTTTTACTTGAGGAACCAGGACGGGATGAAACGCGTCTCTTTGCTTCGCCATCATGCTGAAATTTAAATTCTGTGATGTGACGTTTGCAGCTCCTCCACTGTGTTATTCTCTGTTCCTCTCTTTTCTCTCGGCCTCTTTTCTTCTGGTGTAAATCATCTCAACTCAGTTCAACAGTCAGTGAAAGTCTGCTGCCCCCTTGTGGGGACAAATTATGGGATAGCTTTGGTGACACCAAAATCTGTAGCTCGATGCTGGTAAATTTTTATATAATGTTTCAGGATCTGGCTCAAGGATAGTTTGATAATCACACAACTTCATACTGTTGACATTTTCTGCTGCGTCCACATTGTGACCACAAGACTCCACTTTGTCAAAGTGGACAGTCAGATGCTGCAATATCTTCTCCACCCAAAGCCAACACCCCACAACTGAAAAATAGAGCTTAGAATAATAACAAGTTGTTCTTCAAAGTGTCATTTAGGTCTGCGGTTCCAGGTCTGCAGAGCAGGACCACCTTTGGCATATTTTCCAACTTTATCGACTATCAAAGCTTTACAGTGAGGCCTGTTTGTGACCTGCTGTTATTGGTTAAGACCTGCTCACAGCTCACTAAAATCATAACCTGTGATTCATTTTTTAATTTCCATTCCTTCAAAATTTATTCAGGCTAAAAGCTTAGATGTTTTAAAGGTGTTTCTGTTCGTAATACTAATAAATTAGTCACACAAACAAAAGCATCCTTGACTCTTCTAAAAAACTAAAAATACAGATGATTTACACAGAAAATATTAAGTACCAGCCAATGTAATCTGGTAATATGGTGAAAACGAGCAAAACTTGATGTTAAAAGTGAAGTTTTGGGTTGTTGACTGTGGTTCACTGAGGCTGCTGCATCAATGCTTTGAAAATCTCTGATAAAAGCTGTTTTATCGCCTGAACTTCAGGACAGCTCCAGCGGTAAAAGATACAAGTTTGTGGTGACGGGTCACGGAAAGTACGAGAAGGTTTCTGCTGACGGCGGCTGCAGTGAAGATGCAAACAGCCAGACAGGTAAGACCCTCAACCATCCCTCCGTCTGTAGGACAGCAAGGAAACATGGATGTTTATGGCCTATTGTTATTATTAGAATTATTGAACTTCTTATTTACTAATTCTTTTTTAAAGTATCAATAGTTAAGATGTCACAGAGATGTCGTGTTACTGGTGCGGCGTCCATCATCACCATCACCTGACTCAGTGACACACACACACACCGTCCTGCTGCCACAAATACACACTGAAGCACCAAATGTGGATTAATCCGCCGCTGAAAATAGTCCCCAACAACCGCACTTTTCAGAGTGCTGAGAGACTAACACATTGCTGGTTTTGGTCTTTTCATTGGATTTGTTGACAATAACAAAAGTATAGAATAACACAAGCTTTAACCCTCAGGAAGGCCTGTCGGTGCGACGTGTCGCCCTTAAAACAAACTGTTGGAACTGTTGGAAGTAGCTGTTGTCATATTTTAGGTGCCACCCAAAGCATTGTGATTAAAAACAGAGAAATTCAAGACACAAGTTTCACATTCAACTTTATGCATTTTTGAGAATCACACAGTAAACAAAAACATCTTTTAAGCCTCAGTGTACTAAACGGAGCCGTGTTTAGCTTACAGGGTGAAAACCCCCCTCACCTCAGAGAAATCCCACGTCGTCATGGTCAACGTGGGAAAGCAACAATTTTTTCAATCCAATATAGGGTCAAAACATGCTCATGTTTGCTACAGCAGCAGCAAAATCCTCTCATCTTCTAGTATCTGTCCATCTTCTTCAGCTCTCACTCAATCTTCTTACAGCAAGCCTCATCACCACCATCATCGTCATTCATTGGTACTCACATCTACATCCTAGTTACAATCTGAACTCACTAATATCGTTCACAAGTCCTGGACGATCCACCAAAAGGCAGGAAATCACTATCCAGCAGCAGAGTGTGGGCTTCACAGAGTGTCATCATATCACTGATGCTGGATGAAAACACCGGATCCTGAACTTTTTGGACCTAAAGACAGCCTCATGTGTACATAACATAGTTAGTTTTTATCATTAAAAAGGATAAAAGTGGAGAGTTTTCACACAACACCAATGATATGATGAAACACATGATTCTGGGATTCACTGGGGCTGGCCAGCGTTTGGTGCGATGGTCTCAAACAACACCAAAAATTAGATTATGATGTCAGTTTTCTCCCGGTTGAGAGTACAGACTTGCCTTTACTGTGTAGTCTGATGGAAACAAGACAAAGAGTCTGCAGCTCTGAGAGGCTCAAACAGTGCTGTGAGCTAAACATTAGCATGCTAATATTCTCACTGTGACAATGCTAAGATGCTGTTGTTTAGGAGATGCAATGTTTACCTCATTAAATCTCCAATTCTAGTGTGTTAGCATGCTAGCACTTGCTAATTATAGCTGATGGGAATGTAATTTGTTCTGCGGGTGTTTAGTCATAAAACAAAAGTATTGCGCAAACTTTGTCCTGACGATGGCACTAGTTGGCGCTGAGTCAGGGATAGCCGAAGTCAGCAGGATTCATCCTCTGGGGACCATGACTGTTTGTACAAAATGTGTTAGCAATTCATCCAATAGATGTTGAGATCAGTCAAGACTAAATGATGAACTCAACACTGCCATCTGAAAACAGCCCAAAACATCACCTAAGCACCTAAAAACAATACTGTCACATGTAGTGACATCAGAGGAAGATCTTTTAGGCATGTTCTTTCCTCATTGGCCAGCCCCAAGAAGCACAGCCTGTGCTGATGTAGTTTCCTGCCATGATCAAAAGCTTGAACATCCGTTTGTTTCCATCCACGACTTGCAGACGCCTAAATGTGTTCTGACTAGACCTTCACCCTTCATCCGTCTCCCTTCCTTCGAAAACCATCTGCCCTGTGTTCCAGGAATGTAAAAGCCCTATTTATCACAGAGATTAAACGCTGCCTGCCAGCGGTGAACACCTAAAGCCTTTGTTTAGAAAAATAGAAAAAAGTAGAGCCTGACAAAAAGCAATCTTTTATCTATAAGTATCTACAGTACATGCATTCAACACTACGTCTAGTTCATCATCAAATGAAAAAGAAAACTCGAACCAAGTAAAGTTGCACATTATATAATGCATCTTTTTCTCTTTGCCTTATTTTTTTGCTTTTGTTTTTGCCACAAAATTTAAACTAAGAGTGCAAAAATGCCACACCTGGTTACCTGCTGTATTATGTTTGACCTTTCAAAGCTCTAAGCCAAATTAAACACGACACAAATATTTATTTGACCGGGGGATGAATTGTCTCTTCGTCAAACTTTCCTTGTCTCAGCTTAAATTTGTTCAGTTCAGTCTCCTGTATTAACTCAGGTACGTTGACCTGACGTCGACCTCCTGACTGCTGCCCTGATTTATACAATTAACTTCAGCTCTTCTGCAGAAATACACAAATAGTTTTCTTTTTTTGTGGTGAATTACACAACAAAGAAACCAAACACAACTTATCATTTATCAACCCCACACATACTTTAACATCAATTCAAGTTACATATCTATAGTTTTCCCCGAACCGAATCCTCTGGCTTTTCTGTTGAAGTCCTTATGTTCATCTTCCTGATTTTTGCGCTTTATCAGCCCCCTTTCAAACACTGCTGCTATCTTCATGAGCGGCTTCTCCGCTGCCTCTTTGAGCTTCCTGGCATCAAATCGGGGGCTGTACAGCAAGATTGGCAGGCGACTGACAAAAGAAGGAACATCTGCTGGATTGTCTTTCAAGGCCTTTTTGTTGTCTGAATCTTTCTTGTTGGCGTTGATCTGCTGAATTATTTTCTCTTTGGTAGAGAACATCTGAAAGAGGAGGGCGTCCCACATCTTCAATGCTTTGGGACCTTCTTTGTTCATAACCACATCCTGACTGGCACATTGGTCTGCTGACGAGTTATCATTAGCCACTGGATCTTTTTTGTTGCTGCCACTGGAATCGACCTGAGAATTGGCCTCCAGCTGTGGAAACTGGGGCACCTCTGGCTCAACGACCATGTGTTTCTTGAGCCGTGTCCATCCGCTGAGCTTACCCTTAAGGCCTTTTGGCTTCTGGGCTGCTTTGGGCTCAGCAGATGAAGGGGACGTCTCCGCTTTAACGGCTTTCTTGTCAGTTGAAGATGCAGTTGATGTCGTTGACTTCGTGGAGGCTTCGACTGTCAGGGCTTCCGTCGGCGCAGCTGTAGTTTTGGTCCTCAGAACATCCTTGTCTTTGACTCCAGTGTTTTGCTGAGATGACGGTGATGTTCCTCTGTTTGGGGATGGAGCTTTGACTGAGACTGAGGCCTGAGGCAGAGAGGCAGGAGTGGCAGAGTCAATCACAGCAGCTTTAACTATGGAGGGTTTCATGACTGTATCTGTTGCTGGCTTTGCAGGGGAAATGTTCTCTACTGGTATCTCTGTTGAAGTCTGAACATTACTGGTGTGTGAGTTAATCTCAATCGGCTCAGGGGCAGACTTTGAGGAATCGTTTTTTACAGCTGGGGGTTTCATTTCTAGGGTGGCAGAGGAAGGTCTTGATTCTACCTGCTTAGTGAGAGGTGGTGCTTTTAGCGCAGGTTTACTGGTTAAAACAGAATCAGAAGACTGAATGGAAGCACTAGTTTCAGTGTTCAGTTTTACTTCCTTCCTGGAATTTGTCACTAGGTTTGTTTTTATCTTGTGAGTTTGGGAATGTACTTTTACCTCAGCACTATTTGTCAGGACTGAAGTGTCCTTAGTTGTGAGTGGTTTTATGTCTGGTTTTGAGATATTCTCTATAACTGATTTAGCAGAGGGCTGAATAGTGCTAGTGGGAGTGTTATTTCGAAGAGGTGTAATGGGAGGTTTTTTCTGGTCTTTTATAATGAGTGACAAGGGTCTTGATTCTGTAGTACGGTTTAAAGGGATGGGAGTTTGAGAGGACTGGACCAAGGCTGGAGTATAGGTTTGAATAGGTGTGTTATGCATTCTTAGCTCTGGTAGAGGGGAGGCTCTTACTGTTACTGTAGGAGGGTTATACACAACTTCATCATCTCTGGTGGCTTCAGCAAAAGGGCGAATATTTGTAGCAGTGTGGTTATTTAAATCAGTGTGTGAGACAGCTTGGGTATGTACAGTGTGAATGTTAGTTTCTATAGATTTGTTTGTTTCGGTGACAGATTGCCTAAACTGTTTCACTCCAGTCTGAGAGTTCATGGAAGTAACAGAGGTTTGAACATTGTGTCCAGTTGTAATTTGAGTTGGCCTCGCAATGGTTTGCTGTTGTTCACTCATACTAGATATGTTAGTCGTAACATAACCAGAGGAAGAGGAAGTTCTTGTCTCTGAATTTTTAAGTCTTGCGGGGGGACTTGCTAAAGATTTATTGACTATAATTGGCTGAATGAAAGGGGATTGCTCTTTTATGCCGGTGGTTTTATTAGTAATTTGTGGTTTGCAGTCAGCAAGAATATTGGCAACTGGGGCTTTTGAGTTAGTGTAGGTTCTTGTTTGAGCAACAGAGCCAGCAATCAGTGAATCAGTGGCTGGCTTTGTTGCAGATCGACTCTCAGGTGTGTCTGATCTCAGCTGAGGGCTTTTTGGTTTGACATGCCTCATGATAGGGCTAGAGGGCACAGTAGTTGTACTAACCTGCACAGTATTAAAAGATGGCTTAATGCTCACCACTGGGTCTGTCATCACAGGCAAAATAATGTCTGTATGAGGCTTGTTGGGGACTTTGGTGTCAACAGCAGGAATGCTGTGAACATTGCTGCCCAAATTGGATTTGTTTGATTGTGCACTTTCAGCTGGTTGGCAGTGTTGAATAGCAACTACACCTCCAGGTTGTCCAGGTGAGACCGTGTCTGTTGAAGACCTGCTGACAGTTAGCAGCCCTGCAGATGGTTTGTTAGACAGTTTGCTTTCACTGCTGGGCATGTTCAGTACCATGTGTCCTTTTGCAAGATTAGAAGATGGTCTTGTTTCAGTAACAGATTTTGTTTGAATGTTTTCTGCTCCAATGGGTGTAGTGGGAAGATACTCTGTTGGTGGGTTCCCTAAACCTGCTCTTCCATTGATGGGTTGTGGATGTAATTCTGTGCTAACTGTTGAGTTGATGACCCTGTCGTTGTCAATCTTATTAATAGTGAGGAGTTTGGGTTCTTTATTAAATTGGCTTGACAGCATTGTGTCTTCCACTGGGATACTAGGACTGGTTTCAGTTGCTTGTATGGCCTCTACTACAGCTCTGCTTGAACTTGTGTAGAAATTTAATCCTTGAGCAACTTTATCTTGGCCACTGGATCCTTTGCTATGCTGTATCTTCAGAGCTACATATTCACTGGTTTTGGATAGCTTTGGGGACTCTTTCGTGGACACATTGGAGGTCAAACCTAAAGGGAATTTAATATCTGAAATATTAGGTGATTTGGTTACAGGTAGTTTGGTTTCTATGGAAGCCTTTCCCGAGTTAGTATTTACAGAGGATGCATTTGGTAGACTTGGTGCTTGAGAAGATTTCAGAGACAGTCCTTCTCCAGGCAAATGGATCCTATTTTCTACTGTTGTACTGTTTCTGTGAATTTCACTTTCTGTGCTGAGCTGTTGTTTGATTTTTGTGCTTTCGATGGCTGCAGATACTGTGCAGATACTGTACTGTGCAGAACATATCGATGCTGTGACAGGCTCATGTGGCAAAATTAATCCTGCAGGGGCAATAATTGATTCTTTAGATAATATGTCTGAGAACTGGGGCTCAGTGCTTGTTTTGTCAAAGATACATTCTGTATTAGCAGCCATAGAAGGCAAAATGTTGCCCATGATTGTTTTGTTGGGTTGAGTAAACCCACTGCTAGCTTTGACGTGCTGATTAACCTCTTCCCTTTGTTTGTGTAAAACAGCTTCAGGAGCCACTTCACTGGGCATTGGTGTTTCTGAAACCAGTTTGGTGGCTTGTTGTTTTTCTAAGATTAACGCACCATTTAGGATGGCACTGCCTGAGAATTTGGGCTCTAACACTGTGGCAGGAGATTGAGCAACCAGTTTGTTACAGTCAGCTAGGTCTTTAACAGGCTGGGCAGTGAGTTGGACATTGAGACCATTGGCTGCTGATTGACTGACTCCACCAGCAGTTTGGTAAGACCAGAACGGAGCTATCTCCATTTGTCCTGACTTTGCATTTGTGACCTGGGATTCTCCTTTTGTATGTGTTCTCTCAGGATTGTCACCTTTCTCTATTACATCTATCCCTTTTGCACTATGCTGTGTCTCTATATTTACTTTCGCTAAAGGTGCAGAAGAGCTCGACTGACCACTGCTATCAGTCAGGCATGGATTTGTATTTAGTGCTGCCTCTATAGAAAATTGTGCCACACTTTGTGTGTGTACCTCACCTGCTTTAGGTATTGGTATTGGAGCCTCAGAGTATGAGGCTTTTGGTGTGGATACATCACTTGTGGATTGCTGCATTGATTTCTGTGCCAGGCCAAGGGGAAGCTCAGGTTTTATTGTGTCCACACTAGAAGTTTTATGTGATTGTATTCCAAGACTGTGGGCTTCAGACCGACTTTCCCCAAACACATCTTTGCTATGTGTGACAATCCCATCAGAATCCCTTGGAGTTGACAGAGTTTGTAAAATGTGAGTGGCAGAAACCCCCATTGAGGAAGGAAGCTCTTGGTGTCCATTGAGTTGTTTTGTTGCATTGGACTTTGACACGTGTGATCCATCTACTTTTACATCTGACTGTGCTGTGTTTGAAGACGTTTCATGAACCCTACGGGGTACAGGGCTGTGATGTGACGATACAGTCCTAATCCCACCATAGGCAACATACTCAGCTGGAGTAAGCCCATAATACATTGATCGTGATTTGGGCTTTGACATCGCTAACGACATTTGAGTCTCCAACAGTGACGTCAAAGACTTGCGTGCCTCAATCACAGGAGGGTGATAAAAGGATGGCAGGGGGCTTGGACTTGGTGGCGCTTGCGAGGAAATCACTGATGGTGGGTTGAAATTTGATGTTTTTGGTACAGTGGAGAAAAATGTGGGAACTTTTGGCAAAGATGAAGCTTCATTTTCAAAAACTTGGTCTGTTTGTAGCTTTGGGATGACTGGTTCTGTTAGTGTTGGTTTAACCACAGCAGAGTCACGTGTAGTCATACTTGATGCCAAATTTTCTCTGGGGTACAACTCAGTATTTATTATATTCCTTTCTGTATTTTGAATCTCTGTCTCTTTGTAATTGCTGACTTGTTTGATTGAAGTAATGTGATTATCATCAGTCAGCTTCAGTTCCTCTGTGGCAGCTGGAAGTTTACTTATACCCGGAATTTGAATCACTGATTTGTTTCCTGGAGCCTCGTTTGGAATTGCAGGAGTTTGTAGATCTTGGGAGTTGAAAGCAGGACTTGCAGCGAATAAAAGTGGATTAGGTTTGGATATTTCAAAACAAGGTGTGAATACTCGGGCAGGTGTGCAAGAGGGAGTCTTAGGTCTTCCACATTGGGACCTGGACACAGAAAGTTTCTGATCAGTTTTCACCTCTGACACAGCTGTTGTCTCCCTGTATGCAGTAGATAACGGTGCTCCCTGGTAGGCTGGGTTTATTACTGTGAGGTCCTGGATGGAAGGAGGTTTTGAGATCTCATAAAATGTTGCCTTTGATGTGTAAATCCTGGTTTGTGCTGTGTCAGGCCTTGTCTCTTTCACTGCATCAACAAGTGATATTTTTGAGGCGGTTATCTCTGGGGACATCTGGCTTGGAACAAGGTTGCCATTACTGGTAGGTCTGGCAGTCCAAGATAATACCTGACTCTGAGAGTTGTCCTTTAAAATGGTGTTTGTCTCCCTCTGGCTGGGAATAAAAGGTTGCGTTTTAGTGCTTGAAACTGATAGCAGCAGTGGAACAGGAGGTAGGTCTGCAACTTGAGAAGGTGTCGGGCCTGGACCGCAGTTGGGGGCGGCTGGGGATAGGGTCAGGCTGTGAGTTGATATTTTAGTGCTGGACTGCGACATAGCGACTGGAGGGACTGTTGTGACTGACCCATGGGAATTTGGAGTCATGTTTAAATTGAACACAGAAGGAAGAGGTGGTGCTGGAACCGGCTGAGGTGGTGATGGGGGTGGTGAAGCTGAAGGTGGCATCATTAAAGGAGTCACGTCATCAAATAAAAAAGAGGAGCACTCATACAGCGGAGCCACCTGCTCTTCAGAAGTCCTGATCTGAGCTATGCAGGACTGAGGGGGGAAGCTGCCAGTTTGGCCGTAGGGGCTGCTCTGAGGATGAGGGAATGCAGATGCAGAGTGATCGGAGAGCAAGCCAAAGGGGAAACTGGACACTGGGGGGTCTGCAATGTAGACTGAATCTGGTGTCCTTGGTGGGCTGGACTGGTCACTGTGCTCGAGGTCCGTACTCGCTTCATTGACAGGCGACAAACAGGAGCGAAAGGGGACGGGCGTCTGAGACAGGCTGCCTTTCTTCTTGGCTCGCTTCTTTTTGAGTTTCTGAAGCCTCGCATTGTCTTTGCCTGGTTTTGGCAGTAAGGGTGGAGGATACTGCTGGGAAAGGTCAGGATCCAGCCCATTACTGTAGCTTACTTCCATCAGCATTTCAGACTCCTGCAAGACAGACACATCAGTCTATTTATCTTCAGCTAAAAATCAACTTAACAGACAGAAAACAGGCAAACTAATCATCAAAATAGCTTTGGCATCTAACAGCTGCTTTCATCACATTTGCTTGATGGCAAAACAAATGCTTCTAACATTATTTGTAGTCAATATTAGTCAAAGTTTCCCAAAAAAGAGAAAATCAGAGATCCATCAAAATGTCTCATGAATAGGTCAAACATCACCTCGCTAAAGATGTTAATAATAAGAAGTAGATTATTAAGATGTCGGCACGGGACTCTGATGAGATGTTGGTTATATCTTAGTGATAAGCAGTTGCAAATGCTCTGTTCCAACAGAGTCAGGCTAGAAAATACCTTTTTAATCGCAGCAGCTGGCAAAATACTCACTGTTTGTCTTTTATCAACTCTGGATGTCATAGATATTTCATTTAGGTCACTAATCGTGTTTGCATGACAAGTATAAATGCAGATAAAATGTTGTTTTCTTCTTTTTCAGCTCGACAGTTCTATGAAGATTTGTGAAACGTGTGCTGGACTCGGTTGATGAAAAATATATTTGATACTGCACAAATTATAGCCACTATCGCTTCACCATTCTCTGTATGTCAAGCATTAGGCTGGAAACGTATTTAAATCCTGTTTTAATGACAAATTTCCTGTGACACTTTGGTATAATTTTACAAAAGGTAGACAAGCTGTGTCTTTTTTTTCTATTTGTACTGAAGAATAATCTCAAGATATGCAACATTAGTAGATTCATACAGTGAAATAACTTCAATAAAACATATTTGTTTCCTCAGTAAAAGTGTCTGTCTTCCCTTTGTGATTTACTGTGTCGTTGAGCTCATCGTCTTCTGCTGTGTTCCCAGTATAGCGTATTCAGCTGTTCACCAACTGTACTGATTTAAGCTAATGACTCTGAGACATGTCTGCAGCTGGCTTTACAAAACTGTGAGCTCTCATGACAACAGGCTCATTAGCAGGTTTCGGAGCTCTTAATTGGGTCCTGAAGATGCTGCATGGCTACAAGAAGCGTCACTATTGGAAATAGAAAGGTATGCAAAGCTGTTGCTTATGGCAAGTCTACTTTGAAATGATGACAAACTACTTATGAAAATAGTCTCTCAAGGAGACTGTCGGATTTAAAAACGACCTCTGCAGGAAATAAAAGTAAACCCAAAGGAAGATGACTGACACGTACAGGAGGGTCACCACGTCCACGCAGGGCGGAGGGGTGGTAGCATTTAGCTAATGTTCATAACCGAAGACACTTAAAACGTGAGCAGCAGTAAATTGGGGCCAAATTCCTCGGACACTGACATTACAAGCAAACAACGAGACCGAGGTCAAAGTTCAGAGGCAAAAATTAACTGACGATAAATGTGACATACATTCCTCTGTATGCAGGATTATGTTAGACACAGACGTGTTTAGAGAGGAAACAGGAAGCTGCAGACGGGGTTAAATTTCACGCACATACAGTATCTCAGAAGATCAGCAATATTCAAACTTGACTGACATTTATGTTGGTTTTGTTTACTATGTCATATACTTTTACTTGGTTATCTTGAGCTGCAACGTGAGCTGATTTGTCCCTTTTCTGTCTGAAGACTGGAGTATCTTTGGGCGACACTAGAAAAGTTCCACAGTTTAATTTTAGAGCGAGGGAAATAAGAGTAAACGTCGTGACACCGAGCACCTGCTGCCTGCTGTCCTGTACTCACACAAACAGCCTCAGTCTGCTGGAAATCAATCCCAGACTCAAATCCTCTCAGAGCTGCTCCGACTGCGAGCTTAGCCTCATGTTTCGGCGCTATGATTATCTTAAATTTTCGCGAATGTCATTTTAGCACCGGCTTGGTCTGAGTGAGGCAGGAGAATTAAACCCAGTGGGATTTCTGCCAAGTTTGACAACTTCTGCTTTAAAGATTTAAAGTATAAAAGCGACAGTAAAACTGCCTCCTGTGTGTCTTGAAATTTTAAAACTCTGAGACATTTGGAGCAAAGGTTTAACATGAATCCTTGTTGTCAAAGTGACTCCGACAGTCACAGTGACAGGCATGCCGGCTGACACATGAGAAGCCCCCCTTTTAAGGCTCTGGGGTTGGATATCTGGGAGGTTTCCATTGGAGCAGCTCAAAAGAGGAAAGCATAAGATTAGCTTTGGGATAAAACTGTGACATGACCTCAATCTATCTAGCTCTGAAGAGCACAATTAAATAAAATGGATGGGGAGCTCTTCATTAATCCTCCTGTGAATGAATCTGAGCACTCACCTGAAATTGTAATAATTGTTGCTACTGTGTTGCTGGGCAGGCAAACAACAGTTTTCTGTAATTAATTTACAGCTAAAATTGGATAAGAAGGCCAAGAAAATAATAAAAGTACAATCAATGTGCTCCTTTTGTCAACGGCTGACTCGTGTTTACATCTTTCATGGCACAAAATGCGTGCAGAAACACGGTAAGCACTGCATTGGAAGCTCTTCCTCTCACAGATATAACGTCTGATATGCATCATGCGTTCAAGATTTCAGATCGTGCACGTGCTTCTATCAAATCCTATGCAGCATTAGCAGGTTAGCACCTGGCTGATGGGTCAAGACCACGCTGCAGAACCACCAGCTTGTCAATCAACAGACACCGAGTTTGACTGGTTTACCTTCTGCGAGCGGCTGTCGGGACAAACTGCTCTCTGCTTGTTAATCCCGGCTCAGGGTGCCACAGGGCCGACTCATCCTGAACTGAACTGAAGCCTTAGGGAGCGAGCCACAGTGCCCGTGGCCACTCCAAAAATAAAACTGTTGCCTTCAGTGTGTGTTGCAGGGGCAGATGGGGGTTTCCAGGCCACCTGAGATGGCTGAGAAGCAGCCCCTACAGGCGGTCTGCAGACACCTCCACCTGAGGGAAGGTGGTCGCTTTTGTCAGCTCAGCAGAGCAGCAGGTACAAATCCAGTTTGTAAGCAGGACATGAGGCCTTTAGCTGACATCAGCAAGGGCGGGGTCTCTGTTTTTTGACCCAGCCTTTATTAAAGTGTTGTTTACTATTACGACTTCAATCACGCCGCCGGTTTGCGAGAAATAATCACTGTTGCGAAATTTCTCAGCTTGTTCAGGCCTTCAAAATCTGCAATAAAGCTCCATTTACAAAAGCAGAAGCCTTTTGAAGGACTAGTGTGAAGGATTTAGTGGCATCTAGTGGTGAGGTTGCAGACTGCAACCAATGGAACTTGTGGGTGAAGTTGTTTTATGTACAGGGTATTTTAATAAGGCTTGGGTTTAAAAACTGTGAACCCCTTAAACTGTGTTCTTGACTGAAGTTACAGCTTCTGTCAACAGCTGCTGTTCACATGTTTCCATGCGCCTGTTCTACAAACCCAGTGTCATCACTTCACATCATAAAACTTGATTTCCTCTTCTGGAATTTATTCAGATGAAGCACGATCATAAAGTCTGGTGGTGACATATCCCTGGACAAATGAATGAACCGCTCTACTCTGCCTCTGATTGGATAGTACTCGTTGCCTTCGTTGCTTGGGTTGGTTAGGTTTAGGCGTGAGGAGCGATGATCGGTTCAGGTTAGGGTAAGAATATCAGGGTAAGCCAATCAGAGGCAGAGTACAGGTCATTCCTTCACCATCCTAGGAAAAAAATATCCGGGGAGGAGTCTGGAGTGGCACCAGCTCCCCAATCGACAATTTAAACACGTTCGTAAGCTCCTCTTTAGTTAACAGCAAATACATTTACACTGTAATACAACACCACTGTAACAACTTCAGTGGTGTGTGTGTGTGTGTGTGTGTGTGTGTGTGTGTGTGTGTGTGTAGCGTGCTAACCTCTCATCCCAGGTGCCTCCAAAGCCAGGGGGCTCTGCTGGAGGGGCATCTTTGAGAAGACGAGTCGGTCACCTGGCGCTCACGTCTCTGTGGAAGAACAGCCTCTGATGTGCTGATGTGCAGTGAAACCTCCCTGCAGCTGGTTTCACAGGGTGGACCAGTTCTGCCGGGACCTGCATCTGAGACCATGTTACCAGAGGTGGTCTGAGGGCCAGAGGGAAAAAAATAAGAAATTAAAAGGGGCACACAGTGATGCATTTATGGAGAAACAGGTCCAAACCATGGCTAAAATTAAACTTGTTTCATTATACTCAGTGTTAACCATATAACTACCACACCTCTATGATAAAAACACGTTTTAATCATTTAGAGACACATAGAGACCAACTACATGCCAGCATGCAGGGCAGCTGATGGCGCTGCATCGTGTTTTCTCCACTGGGGGGCACCCTAGAGGGCATGTTTCATCTACCATGGGGCATCCAAAAGGGGGAACCTTTTGTCCCTTTTTTCTAACCGAACTGGTGCTGCTTAATGTGAGGATGAACAACAGAAAACTGCTCCAGAAAACCTGAAGGTTCAGGTCCACTATCAGAAAGCCTGAGTCTGCATATTTACACTGTTCTGAAGGCATAACAGAGGCGGGTTTGGGGGGTTTTGTTCGGTCATTTCTTATTTGCTGTTGTCTTACTGAGGACGTGATCAGACTTGTTAGCTATGACACCAAAATCTAGAAGAGGTTTCTCTGAAAGGACAAAGACATGTTATTGTTTATTTCTATTGGCCCAGAAATCGTGTTAAAACTGACTGATTGGTGGGGAGCATTCTGTTTGAGTTCTATTATTATTGTCTCTCTCTCTCTCTCTCTCTCACACACACACACACACACACACACACACACACACACACACACACACACACACACCCTCCATTGTCTGGATGCCAGGCTGATGTGTAACCCCCCTCTCAGCCTTCTATCACTGTAAATTTAGCAACAGAAGCTTCTCAGCTGCTCCTTTCCAAAACCTGAGCCCTCCTCTTCCATCCACAGTATTTCATCCATCTCCTTCTCCAGGGTCAGAGCTGCCCCCCCCCACCTTTTCCACACATAAACATACAACTACACACACACACACCTCACTCTCATCCCACAGCCAATAAGGGCCTGATGAGCTCAAGTATCACTATAACACAAGGACTTATTCTCTGAGCGGAGCCTCCAGATTCTTACAGACCTTCATCTTCATCGCCGGAGGAGCTTCTCTTCCTCTCTGAGGTAAGACGACCACTGACGGGCAGCAGCCCTGAAATATTGTACCAAACAACATGTTTATGACTATTTGTTTCTCTTTTTAAGCCAAAATCAGCTGGTTGTAGATTTTGTTTTTGCTGAACGTGCAGCAGGAGAAAACAGGCTCAGGCGTTATGAAACAGACAGAAAACACATTTTCATCGTCTGTCCTCCAACACTGCAGCTGCAGCCTCAGCAGGGACGTCTGGAGCAGATGCAGACATGTCCTGCTGCATGTCAAACATGTGTACTTTATGTTTGACGTGGTTCTCAGTCCCTCTCCGGAGCAGGAGTCCAGTTTCCAGACACCAGATTGATTTAACAGGATAATAAAAATTTCACTCCATATAATTGAATCATATGCGTTCAAATTACAACGATCTGACATGATGGAGTAAAACTTAAGAGCGCTGGAGAGAAACAGATGAATGTACTTTATTTAACTAATCAAAGGCAAATAAAGTACTATGATGCCAAATATTTAGTCAAACTGGAGCAGTTTGAAGTTCTCAGTTCAGACTGAGGAAGCTGTGAATTACAGCTGGAACTGGATTTTATTTTTTAGGTTTTAGTTTCTGACAAACTATTTTGAAGCCAACAGCATACCTGCAGCATTGGCACTGAATTCTGGCTGTAGACCTGCTGAACTGTCCGGTATGAATGTAATTCCTGAGGACACGGTGTCGGCAGCTTGAAGAGGCTCACAGATGAGCGTTCGATATAAACACCAGCAGCGTCTCAGCTGCACGTAGTGTTTATCTGCACTCTCGTGTCTCAAAGAAACTCTGATTCTTTGTATGTAAAAGCCTGAAAGTACACATTGTTCCTTTGATTCATTTTTTTATTTACTTTTGTTATCTGATTTCGTGTTTTTGGTTTAAAGTTGGCGTATCTTTGTCTTCGTTTCCTGCACCTTCTGGTTTTGTAAATGAGGTTCTGGCCTGTTGTGGGCATGTGTGAACGTCTGCACCTGAAACAAGCACGTTCACAGACTTAAAATCAGGGTTCGGATGCTGAATTTAGATTTTGAGTTTGAACAAATGACTGGCATCTCTTTTTAAAATCCTCATTAAACACAGAGTATGTTGAGAAGATTGTCCTCCTGTAACCACAGAACGGTGAACTTTAAACTGATACGCACTGCCGACGTGGCCGACATTTCTGAGATGCGAGGTTTTGAGATGGTGGTGATGGGTTTGCTGTCAGAAGGAAAACACGTATCCGTCATCCAGCTGCCAGTCTCTCTCCTCTCTCCGGCTCTGACTGATGTGATGGGTCTATAAATTCGCCTCGTATCTCAATCTAAATCTGCCCTCGATTGGCTCAGGATGCGGTCTCACCTGTTTCGTCAGTCTTTCAGTTTTAGTTTCAGAAAGACTCATAAACACTTCTCAGCATTTGGTGTTCTCATACTTAAGAAATGAAGTGGGCATCCACTAAATATACTGAGTGCTGAAGTGTCGGTATGTACCGAGCGAATGCTGGACACACAGAGGTGAGGCCGCTGTCAGCTGTAAGTCGATCAAAGAGCTCGTTTGCTGGAGGAGGATGCTGATTGGCTGTTTGAGTGCAGTGGATCCTCCCGCTGGACCGAGCCGAGGGATTAAAGCAGCTATTTGGACACCGTCGCTCAGCTGATGGGTAGAAATATGATACAGAACTAATCCTCCAAGTCCTCTGCAGCTGTGCTCACTGCAAAGTGTGAAGGAGTCATCCAAAGACACTTTATATATATCAAATATGATCTACAGAATATATGCTGAGCAGAAATCCTCCCACATTGGCTCCAACAGAGCTGCTGCTTTGGACTGAAATGATGCTGGGACTTAAGATGAGCTTCATAGGGCCTGTAGGAACAGTTTGGACACTTCCTGGATACAGGAGTGGAGTTTTCAAGTGTGAAAGGAGGCGTTGAAACTGAGTCACAGTTCAATCACAGTTCAACTCAAATCCAAACGGTTTTCTTGTACTTTCTGCACCAACAGTGAAATACTTGCTCTGCACACAATGCTTGAAGTTGAATACTGTAATAGTTTGAGAGGTTGGCTCACCCAAATTACAAAAAACTCCACTGGTTTCCAATCATGCAACCAGTTTTGGTTTAATGTGTCCGAGAGCTGAGCTGTCCAACTCTGAGATGTCCACTCCAGAACAATGGAGGAGAGTGGGACGCTGTGTCTGACGTCGTTCTCTGTGAGTTCTGAGTGTGAATTTTTCACTCTGCATAGTGCAAACGTGAAAAGAACTTCCTGCTCACAATCTCACAAACCAACATGTTGTATTTTACACACAGTTATTCAGTTATGCAACTCTACACCTGCCAGAATCTTAACTGGCTGCTCACTATAGAGTCCAGTGTGTATTACACAGGGAGCGGTGAATGAGTGAACGACAGGCTCTACTGTGGACACATTTTATTCTAATTATTTTCTAGGAGTAGAAGTTGCTGCTGAATGTTTGAAAAGTAGTTTTTTCAGTGCTGTGAGCAACTAAAATCAAAACGATCTGCATGGTAGGATACCAGAAGAGGCACCAAAAAGGGCAGATTTTGTTTCCTTCAGACAGAGCGAGGCCAGCTGTTTCCAGTCTGTATGCTAAGCTAAGCTAAGCTAAGCTAACCATCTGCTGTCTTAGCTTTATATTTAAGATAGGATAAAACTTAATTGATCCCACGCCGGGGAAATTAAGTCGTTACAGCCAGCAAAGTATTACAAAGCAAAAACAGTCACATAGAAATGTGAGATAAGGAGGATACGGGAAAAAGAATTTAAAAAAACTACGTATATGTGTACGATGTACAGATTTTAAAATTCTAATTGCCATAAAAAATAATTTTGCGATGAAAAAACTACCAATGCCATATGTTGAACTACACTTGAGAAACACTGTTGCATAAAAAGAACATTGAATTACACGAGTCTATGTGCATGTACAATGTGTACAGTTTATAAAAATACCTTTGCGTATGGATAATAAATACAGTGTTTGTGCTGTTGCACAGTTGAAAAATATAAACAACAAATTAAAAATTGCACCAGATGTGATGATAATGTGAGCATACATTAGCGTAGATAACGGTACAGCACAGCCATGAGAGCTCCTCACCTCACTGAATCTGATGTTTCTGTAGGGTTTGAGTACACGGTCTTGCCAAAGAAAGAAGTTTCCAGTTTTAAAGGTGTAAACTGCAGCGGGGTAATTGCGGTATTTCGGCAGCAGGACTGACGTCTCTGTGGGGATCAAACCCTGAGCCTTTTCATGTCCACACCGTGTCTCTGCTGCCGTTCAAGCCTGTCAGCTCATCAGGCTCTTTGTCTTTTCTCTCAGGTGTGAAGTCTGCTGTCACCATGTCTGACACTGAGGAAGTGTAAGCAAATCCCACACTGTCAATAACAACTTTATTAAAACAAAGTGACGCACAGAGGCCAGCTGGGATTTCATGACTGACTGATTTTTCTTCTCTTTCATATTTCAGGGATCAGCTCGAGGGTAAGTGACATCCACTCGGTTTGGTTTACTTCATATGTGAATCATTTCTATATAACAACAGAGCAGATTGGAGGTTTGATCTGACCAGTTTGCTTCCTTTCTTCTTTAAGTTGAGCCGTCCTTAACTGGTGATTTTGATAAAGTTTCGTGTCTTTCTACTTCTATCAAACATTATTATTTAATTATGTTTTAATAATGATAGGAAATATGTCTCAAACGCACTGTGAACACATGTTTTGTTACCCTATATTTTGTATACCATCTATGTATATTTGGTAATATGGCTGCTTAGACAATATTTTCTATAATCATAATGAAATGACACCAGTTTGTTTCTGCTGTCCCGCTTTATGCCTTCTTTTTCCCAAAAACTGAAGACGAGGAAGGTAAAGACGACTGAATCGACTCGACGTCAGACTTTCCTCCTCCACTGTACTAATTTGTCAGCTGCCTGATTTCACCCTGAATTTGAAATGTTTGACGCCGACACCTGCTCGTCATTCAGGGCGGACTGACTCCTGACACGGTTCATTTGGGTCGCAGCAGGATTTCCTTAATGCAAAGTGGAACGTGGTTTAACGGGTGATGAACGTTAAACAGATCAGCGTCATCCCTTAATTTACCCTCAGTTTGATTTAAAACAGCTTTGTCGATTTCTCATAGTATCATTAAATGCCTTTTTAAGCATATAAGTTGGATGTTTATTGACAGGTAGAAGCTAACTAGCAGCCAGCTGTCGGTCAAACACTTCCAAGTTAAGGGTGACTTTTTCTGACAGAGTGATGTTTCGAGTCACACGGTTGAGAAAATAATGTAATCGAGCGTCTCGGCTCTCTACATTTATTTTCTTGGCATGTGACATGTTTACACGGTCATCTGTTACTGTCACATCAATGCAGCTCATTGGCCTCGTTCACACAACAGACATATTTGTAACAGTGGAGCTGAAAACTAGCTGGATGACTCGTAAAACTTATCGAACTTAATGTATGAAAGGTTCGCTAACTGATGCAGAAAACACAACGGACTCAATCAAACTGGCGGCAAACTGAGAAAAATGTCACAATATATACATATAATACAATCACAATACATTTAGCAGCTAGCTAATAAGCTGTAATAAGCTGTATTCAGTCACTACTAGCTAGCTAGCTAACACCCGCTAGCTAACGCAGTCAAATCTTATTGAGGGTTTCAATCACTGGTCTTTCTATACATTAAAAGTTAAACGTGCTCCTGGATTTACGACGTACTTTAAGATCAATTAGCATCTCCTGTTAGCATTTAAACCCTTTGTGATTTTAACACTTGTTAGCATTCAAAAAACTAAGCTAGCTTCCAGCTCCCAAACGTTTTACTTATGTCAAATGTTTTCTCCCATAATGCAACTTCTAACGTAATTTTTCTAACTTTGTAGTTGAAAAGATGAATTTAGATGAAAGAACACATGTAAACGATATGAGACAGTGTTTTTTTAATGTCCACATCAAGTGCAGAACTCAACACAGACTGCTGCTAAATAAAGTTAGCAGGCTAACAAATCGTTTATTAATGTCAGCATAATTTTAAATGAGGTTTTATACTTATAGTTAACTTATTTTTGGCTCTAAGGGACAAATATATTAAAGTGAAATAGGATACTAATATCAAAGTGACCGAGAGGCTTCTGTCAATATTCTTCATGTTTGTATCGAGAAGCATTTTGCCAACGGAATCAGGTTTTCTGTGTCATGGATGTCACATGTTATAGATTATTCCTTTATATAATCATACAAAAAGTACCATATATCATTGTTTACCTCACTGACATGTTTGTCGCAGAGGATGTTCAGTTTCTGGAAAAGTGCCTCTGCACTAATGTCACACTGTCTGTCACTTCTAAATAAATACATATATAATAATTTTTGACCCTCGTTAAGTTCTGTAAATAATAGGTGATAGAGTTATTAGAGTAAGGGAGGTTACCTCACAACGTTTCCCTACGATCTCCAGGATCTTGAGATAAAAATAGCCTCTCTGGCCGCTCCAGGCTTCCTTTGTTTCAAATGGGTTCCAGCTAGTTTTCCAGCTCGACAGTTCAACATGGCTTCTGTGTGAAAGGTCAAGCGACTTTGTCTCATCATCATGTGTTTCTCTCTCTCCAGCAGCTCTGTCCCTCGCTCACCCATCCATCCTCTCTGTTACTAAAGTAATCTCTCACTTTTGGTTTCTAATGGCTCTGTCATGTCTGTGGTCTTCATTAACGGCCTTCTCCGACACCCTCTTCCCGGCGGTTTGGTGCATGCTGCGTGCCCGTAGCCCAGGAGGAGGTAGTAGAAGTAGAAGTAGCCCCTGAGGCGGAGGCCCAGGTAGAAGCAGAGCCAGAGGTAGAGCCTGAACCAGAACCAGAGCCAGAGCCACAGGAGGTGGTGCAGCAGGTGGTTCATGAGGAGGAAGGTACGTGGCATGGGCAGTCCGTTCACCCTTCTCCTGCAGGACACTCAGCACTCCATAGGATAGACCGTCCATGCTGCCAAACATATCTGCCTGACAAGTCAAACTGCTCAGTCTTAAAGGACGATCTGAGTTGTTGCTCATCTTTTACGTCCCTCCTGTGTTTATTCTGTTTTACCTTTTAAAGGAAAGCTTTGCAGCTGCACTTCTGGTTTCCATAATTCGTCTTCTCCAAAATAAATATTCAGAGCAAAGCATTCTTTATGTTACGCTCTTACTCAGGACTCAGGACTCCACCGACAGTCAAAAGATAAGAAGCTAGATTACAGTTACAGAGTTTTAATAGATTTTAAGTAGATGTAAACTTAAAATTAAGTAAACGAAACCTCCACTTTATTTGTGAATGTGGTCCAATGGCAGCATGTTAAGCTCTAAAGCAGCAGTATGTTGTTAATGAAGTGTCAAGCTTCAGACTGGCAGGAGTCGATTGTCTTGTCAGGATTGATATTTTTGCCGTTCACTAATCGAGCTCCCCCTCAGCCTCGCTTTAGCCCTCTCCACTGGAGTTACCTCCTCTTCATAACTGCCCACAAAGTGACGTCAATTGTGAGTTAAATCACTGTAATCATGTTCAGCTAAATTCACCTGCACATCTCCTCCAAGCGTGAACATACAATGCAGCTGATTAAGCCAACTTCATGGTTCAGAGTTACATTAACCCCAGAGGTGGAATGTAACTAAGTACATTTACTCAAGTACTAAGTACAGTTTTGACACACTCGTTCTTTACTTGAGTATTTCCATTTTCTGCTTCTTACTCATCACATTTTAGAGCAAAATATTTTACTTTTTACTCCACTACATTTATTTGATATTCATATACTTTTATGACGTGATGCAGTACCCAGTGGTACACAAAGTTCTTACATGATTTCGTTACTGATAAAAACACAAAGACATAATATTCTGGAACAACTTTGAAAGTACATATTCTTCAATACAGTTCTCTGCTGACACTTCTGTACTTAACATAACATTTCGAAGGACTTTTACTTGCAACAGAGTATTTTTAGATGATGGTATTTCTATTTATACCTCAGTAAAGGATCTGAGTACGTCTTCCACCACTGGTTAACTCTACAGTGATCATGTAATTATCAGAGAAACCAAAGTTCACCCTTTCACACCAAATCAGTGAAGTTAGACATGTTAAAAAAAAAAGGTCAAGGCTGCAAAGTTCAACCAACCTCAGTTACACTCACTGCTGGGGTTTGTGTTTGAGCAGGAGACCATTGTCGTCGTCATCATCATCATCATGGCTGTACTGTAAAGACAGGTGTAGCACTGGCATCACGGCCTGGGAAATCATGGAGATGAGAGTTAATGCTCCAGTCCTAGATGTAGAAAAAAGCAGCTTTTTCCACACTCACCTGTTGATCCATCCAATCCCACAAACATTCATCATAGTCTGGCTTTTCAAAAAGGTTTTAGAGGCTCTTTTTTGGATTTCCCTGTTAGCATTATGATCTCTGGATTGAGAAGCCAGTCGCATCCCAACCTTCTGGTCCAGAGACTGGTGAATATTCATAGTCGGCCAGTAGATAATTCCTTATAATTTGTTCAACTCCTGTTTGTTTGGAGCCACGTCCTGGTCAAAGTTTCTCCATGACAAACGATTCGATCCATAGTGAGGATACTCATGATCTCCAGAGAACACATCCTAATATTTTTAGTATCCTTATTACACCATGGACCATCAAGCCATGTCTCACTCCCCCAGAGTCTCTTGATCTAGTTGGTGCGTTACCATGAGCTATCTGCAGCGCACATACACGTCTCCAACATGATAAACCTTTCAATTTATTAATTCCACTGTTTTCCCTCTTGCGCCACATTCAAAACAAATTTTACTGCTGAAGAAAAACAGAAAAATCATCAACTTGTTCATCATTCAATGTCATTAACACTGCAGCCTCTAGTGGGGCAACACACACCTGCAGAGCAGAACACATCCAAACACCTGTACCCATTGTTTTCTATGTAAGCACGCACACCTGTGCATCAACGCTGGGATATTGTCTTTGTCCAGCGTCAATGCGTGTCAACTCCCGTTTTAGCACATTCGGCATGACGAGGCCTGTGTGTTGCGCTTTAGTGTTGTTCTCAAGAAGAACGCTAAAGTGTCTTTTGGTGTCTTCAGGCTCCAAAGAACCCCATGAACCCCTGTTTTTTAGAGTGCAAACATCTGAGCTTGTCCACAGTTATCACCATCAGTGTTAGATGACACAGTCCAAACATTTTGTCCTGTTTCCAGCATTATTGTGTGCTTTGAATATGAGCTGTGCATATAAACGTTTAAAGGAGAAGAAGAAAATCAGCTGCTTTTACATGAATCAACTACCCCGTTTCATCCGACGCCTTCCATCCACGTTTATGTCTCATTTTGTTGGTGATGATTATTGCCAATGTTTGCATTTTGGCAAACTCATGTGTCAGTCTTGAAGGCTGTAGAGGAGAGGATGATGGGTAATTTCAGTCATGTAAAAGCTGTTTCTTTGCCTCCCTTCAGTCCATGTTGAGCTTTTTTCTTTCTGTGTGTAGATGAAGCATTTCCATTGGGGTGTCTTCACTTTTAAAGTTTGTTCAAATGTTTTTATGACCAGAGCAAAGTGTTTCACACAGATGGAGCCACTGCAGAAGTCCCAGGCTTCACCCGACACTCGCTGAACTAATGCTTTGAGTTCGCTGCTTCAGTATCGCGTTAGGAAAATCAAGTTTGCGCTGTTTCATGAACAGTTGACTAATGATTCTCCAATCAGAGAAAACAAATTAAACAAGGGAAAAATTATTAAATACACATTGTAGTGTGTATTTCTTTTTTAAGAATGCATCTACCACATTACATGAAAAACATGGGAAAAAGATAAGCCTTTTGCCTTTAAAAATAACTGAATGAAGTACTTCCATCTTTGCTAATTAAACAATGAAAAACACTTCAATCATTAAAGGCAAATTCATTGTTCTTTTAACATGTTTTACATTTAATGATGGCACAATAAATGCATAAATGAAAAGAAATTAATACCACAATGCGTATTTGATCTCACATTTCTTTCCTTGTTTATTTTCATTTAGTCGTTGTTAATCTTCCATATTCGACAGTGCAAAAGAGCCTAAAACAAACCAAATGAAACCTGATTTACGGATCTGTAACAGCAGCTCAGCGCTGAAGTCATTTCTTTTTCTCACAAACTGTTGAAGGTCTAATCTTCTTTGAGCTGCCAAGGTAAAACAAAACAGGTCAACCAGGTTCCATTATCAGCGAAAAGGGCAAAGAAGAAGACGAAAATGACGACGGCATGCAAAGGCAATTATGCTGTACTCTCCGTTAATATCGGTTCCTGCCATTTTATTGGCTATTTCATCTGTAAAATGCTGCCCTTGTGACATAAATGCTGTTTTTTCAGTCCCGCCGAAACCTTTCACGTGACGTTTATGATGCGTGTCACTTCCTGTACATGCACATTGTGATCAGAGGGAAAGAAATGCGATTAAGGTGCATACATGCCTTCATAATGCGAGTAACATCGCAGTACTCCAGGTATCTTAATGCGATTAAGCTTCAACTGATTATGAGCTTAATTGCATTAACATAATCGAAGCATGGCGTTTACATGGGATCTACCAAACTCACATTAAGGTCTTCATCGAATTATAATCGCATAATTAGAGTCCATGTAAACATAGCCATCAACAGGTATAACAGTGAGATGACACCTCCATCTTTGATATTCAAACAGGACAGTAATTAGAAGAGTCACAAACATAAATCCTTTAGGCGTCGTTATAACTACGGCTG
The DNA here is from genome assembly GCF_051107435.1 of Chaetodon auriga. Lineage (NCBI taxonomy): Eukaryota > Metazoa > Chordata > Actinopteri > Chaetodontiformes > Chaetodontidae > Chaetodon > Chaetodon auriga. Next base: position 30,591,575 of record NC_135074.1, on the reverse strand, counting down.
CCATCTCTCTGTGAGGACAGAGTCAGTTCAATGCACGACACGACCTGGAACTTCTGCAGCGGCTGCCACTGCCTGTCGATTAAGACCACGAACACCCCCAGTTTGGTAAATGTGCTTCGTAAGCTGTGCATAAAGAGGACAGGATCAGGCTGCCCAGTCCGACCACTAATGATTTCTGTTCTGCTCTTGCTTTGGACGCTTGCTGCATGCAGAGGCCTATGAAGAGGAAGGTATGTTGATTTGCATTCTTCTCTGTTCTTCTGTGTCCCTGGAAGTCTTCCACACATGAATAATTCACACTGTGTGCACTTGTTTGTTTCACCGATCTTCCTCGAGGGAAAGGTAGAATTGATCCGTTCGCTTTAGCCTCGTCGTCAGCCGCCAGAGGTGACGAGGATGCAGAAATGCTGAGTCATGGTTACGGGCCCCACTGCTCATCTCTGCTTCTTCTCTTTTTTGCATGAATGTGTCCTGCCAGAGGACGAGGGAGATCAAGATGGTAGTTTGTATTTCCTGCTGAGCCCCTGTTGCTTTGCCTGCGTTTTCCTCCCCGTGTTGTGTCTCTTTTAGTGTGAGGGTCCCATAAAAAAGTAAAAAGCTAATCACAAACTTGGTTATTTGTTCCTGTTGAAATCCCAGTTGTGTTTATTACCATGCACATCAATTAACAGTAATTACACTGTGAACCTCCCTGTTGTGAAAAGCGTGCAATGAAGTATGTTCAGAAAATTAAACTCTTAAATAGTTTATGTGGTGATTTTACGGCACACGGTGTACTTATCCTGATTGGTCAAATGTCTAGGATTATATTGGTTTGATTTACACACTAATGCACAACAAATTAACACTGTGAAACAGAAAAATCTGGTAACACTGTGTACTCACAGCACTGAAAACAGAGGCTAACACACGATCTGGGCCACTGATTATGAAAAGTGTTGCTACATTGAGACTCACTCAAATGACTCTGAACTAGCGGAGGTGTGAAACAACTTCAGATGTAACTCAGCTTGTGGACACGGATCCCCCAAATTAACCAGCAGTCTTTTAGTCTCTGTCTGCCTCCATGTCGGCCTTTCTAACAGTCTGATCTCTCTTTCCTCCCCCTGTCGCTGGTTTGATGCCGAAAAACCAGAAGAGAAGCCAAAGTTCAAGTGAGTTCAGTTATTATCTCATCCATCATCCCAGGTCATGAACGAGTACACTTTACTGTGTTAGAAATATAATTCAAGTGTGGAAAACTAACTAAAAGTACACCTTTACTGCCTGTGCTTAATTTAAAACACTGGTTCTCAACTGGTCTGGCTTTGGGACCCACCATCAACTCTTCATGACAAGCGACACAAATACTCCGCTGCGTAAAAAATCCCCTTCAAAATAAAAGCACAGGATTTCCTTAAGTTAAAAGTTTGTAAAAAGTTGTGCCAATTTAGAATATTTATACTTAAAGTATACTCAAGTGTTACTCAAGGACTACCTGAGTACACTTAAGTATACTTGAAGGTGACAAAAAGGGTCCTAAAAAGTATAATTTATGTCTAATATTTCTTCACCTGGGATGTTTTCAGATCGGTAACATGTTGAAGTTACGTGTTGTTATAACTTGAACTTTATTTCCTGCAACAGACCGACTGCTCCGAAGATCCCTGATGGCGAAAAAGTGGACTTTGACGTAAGTCGACTTGTTTTTGTTTACTGACGTTTATTCAGGTGAAGATGAATGAATGTGGAGGCCTTGTCCTCATTCTCCCTGATTGCCATGTAACGGTACACACTTGACCTCTGACCCAGCTTCCATACGGGCAGTTAAGACAGAATCCTGAAACTTGCTCCTCACTCTAAATAAAATGTGGGTATTGTACGTTTCTGTACACCACAGATTTAATTTATGTTTGTACGTTTCAGACGTATCATATCAACATTTCCACAGTAGGTAGGCGATGATGGGATGAGACAAAGCAGGTACTGAATGAAAAAGCAGGTACTGAATTCAGCACATTTTCCAGCCATGTTCGTAGCGATTAAAGCGGGTATCTTAAGGCAAAATATGATCTTTTTCGAACCCTCACCAAGTGATTTTTGTGCTTTTTTGTGGCGCTTTTCTAGTCTGACGACCACTCAAAGTCTGCATTCACCCATTCACTCACACATTTGTACAGCGACTAAGCCACCTGCTCATTATGAGCGGACCCATTCACACAGACATTCACACACTGATGGCACAGCATGGGGGCAAGTCGGGGTTCAGTATCTTGCCCAAGGATACTTCGGCATGTAGGCTGCCGAGACCGGAAATCGAACCGCCGACCTCCCGACAGGTGGACGCGGTACCGCTTCACCTCTGCCCGAAGTCACAACAAAAAATTGAAAACTGAACGAAGAGGAATGTAAAGTTTAAACACAAAGAAAGGCTAAACTTCCATATATCCATAGTTTGCTGATATGTACAATCCCAACATTTATTCTCGTCCTCATGCAAACGTCCTCCCACAGGCAAGACAATCATTTTAAGACAGCAGAATTTATTCATCAATTCCTATATTATTAGCGAGAAAAGCGGAGATAAACTCTTCACTGAGAGAATGACAAACCCGACACGAGCAGGATCTTTCCCGAACATTAACGAAGTGCTGCCAGTGTGTTCAGACGGCCCGCCCGCAAACCGCAGCGTTCACGTTAGAAAGATAAGATTCTCCTCAATCAAATCATGTAAACTACTTCAAGACACATTCACAACAGATGACTCTATAAACGCCAACAATAGACAAAAAACACGTTTTTTAAATTGAGGCACCATTGAGGTAACTCACCAATTATGTCTCTGATCCACAGATTGATAAAACTCCATAAAAACGGTCTGGAAACATCAGTGAAGGTCCAGAAGATCCACTGCAGTAAAAATAATTAGTCCAAAACATGATAATAATCCACAGAAAGACGTTTTCTCCTTTCAAATCCGCAGGTGTGCTCGTTGTCCGTTTGTCTTTAGTGTTATAACATTACAGTTTTCAAAACATGCCCAGACGGGCGCCATCTTGTCTCAGTTACTCAAATGACCAATCACAGTCTGAGTTAAACAGAAGGCCCTCCTTCTCTCCATTTTTAAATATTGAACCAATCACACTCGAGTTTGTAGATGACTGATGCTTCAAATAGCCAATGAAATTCTAAACACATGACTAAGCTACTTTAGTGGTAATTTACAGCTCTGGACAACTCAGATCAAGGATTTCAGTGCAAATTATACACAGTTTGAAGTGATAATTATAGTAAATGGCTTACAATATAAAGATAGAACCGCAAAGTACAGGTCAAAATACCTTAAATATCAATATAGGTGGCCAAAATTTTTATTTCATAAATATAAGAATAGATATTAATGTAGATAAATATATAGTAAATTTCCTTCCTTTGGAGAACGCATAAGTTTACCATGAGAGAAAACATGAAAATATTAAGTTTCAGTGGTATTGTTATCAGTTTTTATTGAAATTGGACTAGGGTAAGGCCTCATGCTGTAGTCCAGTTGTTGTTGTGTAAGTCCCAGATATCCCAAACATGCAAAAATATTAATGCTCGAGGAAAAAAAAAAAAAAAAAAAAACACTTTATGGTGAGTAATGAATAATGAATGGAATGAATGCAAGATTGCCTATTTTGATGGAAAACAAATTTAATATGTTGTCAGTAAATATAAGTTCAGTTTTAATATTTTGATGACTTCCAAGAGCACTTTCAGAGCCCAAGTTTGGGTTTGGAGCCGGAAACCTCCTTCCTGTCGGCTAGTAACTGCTGTCTTCTGTCTGTCTCCTGCAGGATATCCAGAAGAAACGTCAGAACAAAGACCTGATTGAGCTGCAGTCGCTGATTGACGCTCACTTTGAGTGCAGGAAGAAGGAGGAAGAGGAGCTCATTGCTCTCAAAGAAAGAATCGTGAGATTTTTACCCAAATAAAAAATATACTGTACATTACACGAGGAAGCGCTTTCATGATCAGGTTCGTTTTGAAGATACATGGGAATTAGATCTGCAGGCAGGAAGCACTGAAGCATTTGCTTTGCAGGAGAAGCGTCGAGCTGAGCGAGCCGAGCAGCAGAGGATTCGTGCTGAAAAGGACAAAGAGCGGCAGGCCAGGCGGGAGGTATGCAGCTTCTTCTTCTACTGAACCATCACAGTCAGTCAGTTCAGTCACAATGGATTCGCCGTCACAGATAAGCATCAGTGAGAGCTTCTGACAGGCAGCATCACAGTGAACGCTCGTTTGTAAGACCGAGCAGTGATGTCACAGTGGACCGACCACGCCCACAGTACATTTCACTGCAACAAGTCGAAGCAGCCCTTTAAACTTTTAAAATTCATTTCCTAGGCCGAACGTCAGAGAAAGGAGGACGCCGACGCCCACAGGAAGGCTGAGGATGAAGCCAAGAAGAAGATAGCGCTGAGCAACATGGGATCGGGATACAGCGGCATCCTGCAGAGGGTAGTTTCTTTTAGCTCATTTCATTTATTTTTCTTTTTTGTTGTGATTTTTTTGCTTCAGTCATGTTCAGAACGGGCAGCAGCATACTCTTTAACTGGCTGGGCTTTTCTAGGCTGAGCAGAAGAGGGGCAAGAGGCAGACTGAAAGAGAAAAGAAGAAGAAGATTATGGCGGAAAGATGCAAACCCCTGAACATTGACAATTTCAGCGAGGACAAACTGAGGTAGCCCACAGCGATGACACCATGGAGAGCATTTGTTGTCGTTTTCTGCGGCACAATCATAATTTAAAATGCATGAGGAGCAGATAATATATCACTTAACAACACAATATCTCACTACACACGGGCACTTTTGGAAGTTTTCTTCACAAAACAGCTTCCTGATAACCACAACATCTGTCACTATAAACCAGACGCTCCTTATAACTCCAGAACTGCCTGAAAATCATCACGTTTTTAAGTTTCCTTCAGTTTCAAAGTAATCCAGTGATATTTGTCTGGACATCCATGTGTACAGTGCAAACAGGAGCTGCTAATAGCTAATTCGGCATATTTTTAAAAGTGACAATTTGCCAAAATGTCAATAAATTTAAGCAAAAATAAAACAGGCTTCAAGTTGTCGCCCTTAGTGTAACTCACTGAATCACACAAAAACACATTTAAAGGTTAAAATGAGCGGATTTTTCTGATCGCCCTCAGACTCATTCCTCAGGGAGCGACATGTTGTGTCCGCCTGCTTTACACGATTGTTCACTGAGTGTTTGGCTCCTGGTTTGTGTTTGTCAGGGAAAAGGCGAAGGAGCTTTGGGAGTGGCTGCACAACCTGGAGGCAATTAAATACGACCACTGCGAGAAGCTCAAGAGACAAAGATACGAGGTCAGTGAGGAAACTATGGAGGTTCAAATCCCACCTCTTCTTAACTGAGTGGATTTCTCATTGTCCAATTAGACACATCTTCCTCCTCCCTCATCACATCCACATTCTCCTCTGGTTAAATAGTCCAGGACAGGTCACACCCAGGTTTAAGGAAACAGGAGATTTGGGCCTGAAATACTGGAGATACTGTGGTATTTTAATGTGGAAGAAGCTGCATTTTACAGCTTTAAAGAGAGAACGTGAAGGTCCTGAACATGTTCATGTGAGATACCTTCAGGCTCATCTGTTTGTCCTCCAGGTGATCTCCCTCAGAAACCGCATCGATGAGCTGCAGAAACAGTAAGTAACACATCAAACACAGTGATAAAAACAGCAACAAAAAAAAAAAATATTATTGAATTATTATTAGTGATTCATTAATGTGTTCATCACTTTAATCATGTAATTAAAGTGCAATTAAAGTACAATAACTCAAAATTATGCTCAAGTATAGTAATTGTATTTCTTGTATTGTCGCTGTGATTAAATCCTAATAATATCTGAGCATAGGTGAGTTCACCTGGTCAGTCACATGATTTCATTTTTAATTAAAGAACTAGAATTTATACCATTAATATTTTGTCAAATTTTCACATTAAGTTCGTGTTTCTGACCAATTGGCCTGTGTAAACACTAGAGGGCGCTGTAGCTCACAGAGCTCTGTCCCAGCAGTTGGTTTGTGTCGCTGCAGTAAACACGTTTCTCCATGATAATAATCAAAGCGTCACGAAGCGTCACTGCACAGATGTGATTCTGTCGTCGCTCTTTGCGCTTTGCAGCAGCAAGAAAGGAGCCGCGTCCCGCCGCAGGAAGTGAGCGGCTCCTGAGCGACGGTCAGCCGGACCGGAGGCGCGTCCCCTCGGCCCCTGCAGCGGCTCAGAGCCCGCAGACACCCGCAGCTCCGGAACGAAGGCGCCTGCTGGCAACAGTCTTACCGCCTGTTCTGCTCCAGCGAAACACTTTTCTGGATGATTTTAGCTCCAATAAAGAAATTTTAAGTCACCGCGTATGTTTTGAACAAAAAGATAATAAAAAGGCTGATTTATCACCCATCCAGTCTGCATGTCTAAGTCTGTATCCATCAATCGATCCGTTTGATCGATCTGATTGATTTGCTGTGTGAATGAACAGAAGGTGAACAGAACACAAAACACTGAGGAGTTCAGCGTCAGAAATGATTAAATTCACTGTTTTGACTGTTTAACAAACCTGCATAAATATGAAAAAATCACTCAGCTGAAGATCATCAGTCAGTTTAGATGTTTTTATAACATAATATTTGTATTCTATCATAATAATTAGTATGATTATTGATTATTGTTGTGTTCATATTAACTTTAAGCTTCTGAAATGTTTTTGCATTCACTTCCTGTCAGAACTTTATTGGAAATGTGAGAATTGGGAGAAATGATGAAAAACTGTGATCTAACTCAAACAGCCTGGACTTAAAAGATTATTATATTAAGATTATTCATATCATCAAGAGTTTCTATTTCAAACGATCTTTAAACTCTCAAAAATGTCACTGTAACATTACATGAGAATTATTTTACACACATCTTTAGAAATATTAGAGCGGCCATCAAACTTTAAGTTCAGACACTTCAAAGCTGCTGTGATCAATAGTTTTTGATATCAACGATGGCACAGAGGATCCACAGTTCCCCTCAGCTCTGCAGAGAGTTTCAGGGGTTTTTAGCTCATTGTTTTGGTTTTCAGCTTCTCTGTTTTTGGATCAGTCTCAGCTCTCATCAGAGTTGTCCTTAAACGCAGCTTTTTCAGCAAAAAGACTCTCATAAACGCAATAAAGATAAGTTAGAGCCGGTAACCAAAGTGAAGCATTTAGCTGCTAAAGAGCTGATGTTGGTCTTAAATCCATCAGTTGGCCACGAATGATGACGCAGCTCCGTGTCCTTCACATAATCAATTTAAAGGCTGATGATGTGTTAATGTTGTGTTAACAGCTTATTGTCACTGCTTTGTAATGTCGGAAGAAGAAGTCGAAAGTCCCCAAAATGCCAGTTTTTGTTTCTTTTGGAGAACTAAGCCTTTCATTTCATATAGACTCGTAACAGAGGCTGAAATATTGGAGCAGATGAAAGCCTGAAAGGGTTTTACTCCAAAGGAAGAGGAGCACAGAATATAAATATTTCTTTATTAAAATGTAATTCACTCATAAATAATACATAGAAACATATGACACAACAATCCCAGCATCCCTTGCGTCTGTTTGTGTGTGTGTGTGTGTGTGTGTGTGTGTGTGTGTGTGTGTGTGTGTTTACTATGAACAAAGGCTCTTATTTACAGATGTACATGGTCCTCAGTTGTCTGCAGATGAGGAAAACGTCCAGCAGCAGGAAGGAAAAGTCTTTCTGAGTTTGTCCGTTAGTGGAAAAAGAGTCTGTCGGGTTCAGAGCGGCTCGTAGATGCTGCTGGGTTCGGCGGAGGGACTGGAACCATCAGGGCTGTTCTGAGGCGATCCGGGGCCCCGGGGGACCACGCTGTCGCCCAGGGGGGCCACAGCTGGATCTGTGCTGATCCGCTCCACGATGCTGGACAAACAGTCCAAACTGGAAACGAGCGATCGTTTACTGCTGCTGGAATCTGGAGCGCAGAAACAAGAAATGTTAGTTTTTATGATTTTTATAAGAAATATGAGAAAAATGAGGAGGAGCTGCTCTATTAAAGATCGATCAGGTCAAAGTAAAGGTCGGACTGATGGGGGCAGTGATCGTATTATGAGTAAAGGGTCATATTTAAGGTGAGAAGAGAAACAGGAGGTAAGTCATTAAGTGTTTCCATTAAAGGAGAAAGCAAACAGTTTTAAGCAGAAAACTAAATAACTCAAGATGGACTTTTTAAAGAAGAAGGTTAAAGTCCAGTGTGGTTTTATTAATCTGTTATATTAAAGTTAAATTTAAGAAGAATTGTCTTTTTATAGGACATATAATAGAAGAAGCTTGTTAAATCAAAAGAGAAAGTACAAAGACAGTGTAAGAAATGAGTCACATTAACACAGAAATAAAGTGGAAACGCGTCATTTTAAAGGCGCGACCGTGTGAAACTCACCGTCTGCTGTCTGGCTGCAGCAGGAACCGTCACTGTTTTCACTTGTGGTCGAACACGGAGAGATGAAATCCATCTGGAAACAGATCAATCAAGACGATTTCAGTCAACCAAACAAACATCAGCGATCAATACGAGGACACAGTGTCTGAGAGGAGCGACGGACAGCTGATCAAATGAAACTGATACGTGATTTATGTTTAAAAACAGCGAATTTAACGAAGCTTTTTATCAGTTTAACCAAATGTTTTCTGCAGAGGTTTATTACATCATTGTTCTTCATTCTGTTTCTGCACGTAATGAACATTTCATGGTCAAAAGGATCAATATGCCTGTTAACAGTCTGTGACTTTAATTTAAAACTACAAAGATTGTTTTTAACTGTTTCTAAAGCAAAACTTCACTGAGGAACACAAAAACAAGGACACAGTTCAAACTGCGAACTGATGCATTGATTATTTCCAAATTCTTTCCAAATAACTAACAAATTGGTTTCAAACACTTTTAAAACCACCACAAATAAACAGCAAATCAGTCCTGAGTATAAATTCAATTTCAAACTGACTGTTTTTAAGAGGTGCATTCGAAGGTCTGTCGACATTTTTGAGTTAAAAAAAAAAAAGATTTTGGCCTAAAATGTGACTTTAAAGTTGCTTTTAAAGATTCACTCCACTGAAGAAGTATTAAAGCACTGGGGCCAAAAATAAATATCCCAAACACATTCCAAACATTTCATGCGGCAGCACATGAACTGTTCAGCTGTTCTTGAACTCACCACGCCATCAGAGCAGTTGGAGCGGGGGCTGGAGGCGTCCGAATCCCCGCTGTAGTGTTCCAGCGGCGGGTAGAAGCCGTCGTCCCGGACCGTCCTCAGCAGCGCCTGCAGGGACTCGATGTAGCTGATGGCGTTTCGCAGGATCTCCACTTTGGGCAGCCGCTGGTTCGGATTGGACGCCGTGCAGCGTTTCAGGGTCTCAAAGGCGTCGTTGACTTTGCTGAGCCGTCGCCTTTCCCGCATGGTTGCCGCTTTCCTGCGGTCCGCGTGGCTTGTTTTCCTCTTGCAGGCCTTGCAGGCCCAAAGCAGGCAGTGCCCCCCCTGGTGGGGGCCCCCCGGAGCCCTCACATGCACTTCCTCCTCCTCTGCGATTGGCACGTGGTGATGGTGATGGTGATGAAGATGGTCCTCAGACTTCAGCAGGCCGGCGTGCAGCAGCCTGGAGTCCAGGTCGTCAAAAAAGTTCATGTCACCGGCGCTGAAGCCGGGGTCATCGTAGAGGTCATCAGCAGAGTAGAGAGGGAAGGGAAGGTCAGCCAGATCCATCTGCAGGGTCCCTGAGAGCCACCGGAGGACGAAGAGGACGAAGAAGAGCTCCTCTGACGGCTGAGAAAGAAAGGCCTCCACGAAGTAAAAACAGGATGAAAGAAAGGAAGCAAAAGAGAAAAAGAAAAGAAGGTCTGTGTCAAAAGTCTCCTGTCAGTCAGCTGACCTGAGGAGAGGAGCGTGAGAGGAGAGCCGCGCTCTTAAAGGGCCAGTCTGTGGAACCGCTGCTCTGTTGGTTTGTCTTTATAAAGGCATCCACGTGTGGGCGGGGCTGTGGCTCAACTGACCAATGGTCTGAGGGGTGTGTGTGTGTGTGTGTGTGTGTGTGTGTGTGTGTGTGTGTGTGTGTGTGTGTGTGTGTGTGTGTGGAGGGGGCTGGGTGTCACTGAGGTGAAACTCAGCTACAAAAAGGAAGCAATAAAACAAGATTCATATTAATTATAAACAGTCAGCTGTGAATCAGTGTTAGAGGTCAAAGACTGCAGAGAAATGATACGACACAAATGTAAGAGGTCAAAAATCACCTGAACTAATGCAGCGCCTGAATTAAGGAATTAAAGTTTCTTTATTAGGAAATCAGAAAAGTGTCTCCACTAAGGCGCCGTCATCTGTTTTCACTTCTTCAAGCAAGAATCAGACTCAGGTTTAATCTGAAACTCTTTAAGCTGTTTTCACTAAAGAGTAACTTTATCCTGTAAATCAGATGTTAAAAATGATCGTTTGACTACATGAAACAACTTTTTAAGATGAACATTTAGCAGCGCAGACAGTTTGTAAACACGTAACGTGATAACTGTCCACATCAGGGCAGATAAACTTCAGTCACACTTTGAGAAAATCCATCTTTTTTATGAATCTGTTTCCTAAAACTGTACTGAAACATTATATTTCTCAGTGAAAGCTGCATCAGACGTCCTCTCTGAGCTGGAGGAGCAGCACTGACGTTTGTGATCTACTTGTTCATTATCATAATTAATGAATACTCGTTATGATAATTGACAATAATAGAAATCAATCTGCATTCATATTGTTAATGAGACCACAAATAAAGACACATCTGCTGTTCTCTTGAAATCCCACTGAAATATGATTTACCTGTCAGTTTGTATTTATTTATTTGTTATTAATCCTTAATTATTCAGACCTGTGTCACGTTTCTTTTACGTGTAATAAGAGTAAATGTAGCAGCAGCATTAAAGGAGCTGAGCTGTGATGTGACTGTGACGAGCTGCAGTCTGACGTCCTGCTGATGAGGTCAGAATGTCGCACAGTTGTCGAGTCTCTGATGTGAACAGGACGAGGCCCCTCCCCCTCAGTGTGTGTGTGTGTGTGTGTGTGTGTGTGTGTGTGTGTGTGTGTGTGTCCAAACAGGTAAAATAATCTTGATTTCTTTGAAGCGGTCGTCTGTTTTTGTCTTTGTGCCTTTAAAACACTGCTGAAATCACAAAGGTGTGTAACTTTAATGCTCCGTTTATTATGTATATAGCTTATTATATAAAATGAATGCATTAATCATTAATATATGATATATACATGTATTTTTACAGAGTCGGATTGGGGGAAATTGCACATTTTGGTCAACATACATGTGGAAAATTGTGGAATGTGTGAAGTCAAACAGCAAAACTTTTTTTTACAGCTTATTATGTGACTGAAACTTTAACCAAAATAAATTCATTTATGGTTCATTTTAATCTGATTTTAACCCTAAAAACAGAAAGAAAAGTTACCTGGATAGGTGTGATGGGAAATTAATTGCTGTTAGATGAAAATCAAACTTTGTAGAATTGTTATAAAACACAGAACAATTTGCTTTTTACAGAATATGAGATTAAGAATTCGTGGGGTTTTTTTGTTGGACAAGAAAAGACAGAAGTGGTTCATGAATGTTTCCAGCTTGAATTGTTCCTTTGGTTGGACATTTTATGTGTTTTGTGTTAATTTGTGTATTTATTGTTCTGTAACTGTGTTTATTTATGTGTCTGTTGTCTCGTCACTGTGAGATTTTTCACGGCCGCAGAGGTTTGAAGTGTTGCTGTGAGACAGATCAGCTCACATCACAGACTCCTCACAGCTTAATGGGAAGGCAGTATGTTAAATTTAGCAGCTCGTGAAATCTAAGACAAGTGCCCTTTTAACGGAGGCTGGTATCATTTGGGAAGATCCCCCCGACTCTCACGGCCACTCCTGTCCTCAGAACACGTTCCTGTAAACCAGAAGAACATGAAACTGATAGCAGCTGGATCAAATGCTGTCATGAAGGTGCAGGTCTTGGCTTAATTTTGAGGTTTTCCAGCTCTGTTAAAATGTTATATAGACACTCGTAACAGAGAGTTCACATAGACAATAAACAAATATAGAAATAATAGCAAATAAATAGTCCAAACATTTATTTTTGTTGCATAAAATATTGCCTGAATTGTCCAAAAATTAAGCTTTATGCACGAAATCCCTGCAGGTGTTACACATCTGGACAGAAACTACATGGAAACTGTGTCATATTGTTGCAAATGTCATTTCTGCAACACGTGGCTCAAACCCACATAGGTGTATTTCTTCAAACAAAATTTAAATTATATTTTGTGCACGAAAGAAATCAGGAAATGCAGCATTTGACACTATGTGCTCCAGGCGGAAAGTAATACTGAGACTGAATATATTTGAACATTTATGAATATGTACAGATCATTCAGAAAGGTGTCTGACAAGCTCACTGATTATCTAATTAAATCATGCTGTGATTTACTTCATTTTCCATCAGTATAAAACACACTTAAATGACAGAGCTGACGTTATTTAACAAACCTCATGAAAACATCAATGTGTTTGGCATCACTTCCCAAACTGTCAGCGGCACTCAGCTTAAAGCTCATTGGTTCAAGCCCATAATTCATCAAATGCTTCTCATACAGAGTAAACAGAGCATTTGTTGGTGACTGTTTTCAGCGGTGGATTAATCTACATTTGGTGCTGTTGTGAGTGTTTGTGGCAGCAGGACGGTGTGTGTGGGACTGAGTCAGGATAAACTGCAGTGTGTGTGTGTTCACAGTCATGAAGGAACATGAGAGGCTCACCGATGTGTTTTTGGACAACAATGGAGCTTTATGGCACATAGGATGAAGACATACGAGGCTCTGGATACACATAACACATAATTTGGTCTTTCACTACTTTGTGAGAAACATGAAATATCAACAGGCCTTTCCTTTATTTTAACTTGACTGAGGTGTCGGTTCAAAAGGTTTAGAGCAGTTTTTGTTTCCTCCATCGGTGCGATCACAGCCTCAGACTCAGTACTAATCCCGCATTTCAGTGAGATATTAAACCTCAGAGGCAGCTATAAGGGCCGGCGCCGGACCAGACTCTGCAGCTGGAACGATGCCCGAAGGCTTTGGACTCGGCGTGGTAAAGATATCTGAGCAAGCAGCCAATCAGAGGCCAGATAAGGGCCAAGCGACCAATCCCAGTCCAACCACAATAAAAGGTTGAAGCTAAGATATTTGAAATGCTTGGCAGCTGTCAGACCGTGTAATATCATCTATATACTAGATAAAAATACATCTCATACATACGGATTTATATCAAAGCACAGTCACATTGAATACACACACACACACACACACACACACACACACACACACTTATGTAAGTATATGAACATTAAAGTCAATTACACCTTCATTTGAGGCTTTTATTAATTTCTTTTTACATTTGCTGTTCCTTTGATGATAATCTGATTACATGTTCATATCCTACATGTTTCTAGTTTTACATATTCACCGTGCACAGTAAATAAATAATACAATACAATAAACACCAAAACTGAATCCAAACCTTTATGTTTACTGCTGTTTGATGTTGTGACACTGTCAGACAGAAAATCAGTCACTCCTCATCTTGTGATACTCTGCTGGTGTTTTGATGGGTTTTTTGCTGATTTGTGAGTAATATCTGCTTTTCAGTCTTGTTAAAAGACGGCCACCTCCCTTCCCTGATTCCTCGTCATATATGTGAGTGTGATGCCTGGAAACAGCACTCTCCTCTCCTTCACCTCTTATGCCACTGACTCACATCAGCACTTCTCTTCATATTGGACGTGTGGGAGGTTAGATTTTGCCAGTTAACTTGAGGTCAATGGAATTTATCTTTAGACTTAAAAACTGTTTCGTTGGAAACACAAAGGTCACAAACACAAAACAGTGTAAGATTATGATGACAGCCGTAATAAGTTATTAAACTACCACCAATCAACCAACCGACATCAGCTAACATGGCTCAAAGCTTAAAACATAGCAAAACAAGCTCAAAACACAAAATTTGCCTGAAGTATGCCACCGTCAATCCAAGCTAACGGGACACAAAGTTAAAGCTAACATTTGCCTGAGTAACAGGCGAACAGGTGATGAAATATTAGCTAAGATGTTACAAAATTAACATAACATTAGCTTTCTGCTACAACCAATCCTGTTAACTGCAATATCAATTAACAGGACATAAAGCTAACATATATGGCCTGAGAAATGATCCAACATCAGTTAACATGGCTGAAAGCTAATATTACATTAGCCTGAAGTATGCCACCACCAGTTCAATCTAACAGGACACAAAGCTAATGTAACATTAGCCTGAGTTACTCAACAGGTGATGAAATATTAGCAAACATGGCACAAAGCTAACATAAAAGTAGCCTGCAGCAGCGGTAGCTAACACTAATCCGATATCAATTAACAAGATACAAAACTAATGTAAAATTAGCTTGAATTACGCTACTGATGATGAAATAACAGCTAACATCACACAAAGTTAACATAACATTAGCTTGCACTATGCTACCACTAATCCAAAATCAATCAAGACAACACCAAGCTAATGTTAAATTAGCTTCAGTTGAGCTGGCAGTGATCCAACATCAGCTAATGGGGCAGAATGCTAACTTAATGTTAGCAGAGTTAACGCCATCATAAATCACATTGACCATATGAGCAACTGAGTGGCAGAAACCAGACAGCCTCCTGGTTGAAACGCTGATATATTGTGAATTTCTCCCATTTTGCTAAAAGGTCTAAAGACATGTTAACAAAATGGCTGTAAATTGCTAACAGTTTGATAAACTCCAATATCAACACAATTGATCATGATTTCTGGTTTCACTTGTTAACTAACTGCTATGAATACATTATGTGATAAATAATTCAGGCTTTATTTGCACTAATCTTGTGTGATTACAAGGCTTTGAATGGGGCAACCAATCACCTCCAATAACAGGAGTTCAAAAGAAGCATTTACATCCACTTGTTTTTCATACATATTAGATTAAAGAAAGACAGAATAAGAATTATTGTCACCCGCTGCTTATCCCGATGAACCTAACCCTGGATTAGGATTACAGCAGTGGATGCAAACTTTTTCAAAGTTGAAGTTCTGTTGGTTCTGCAGCATCAACGCAGTCCAGCCGTGTTACTCCGCCTGTTGCTTTTGAGTTTGACTGAAGCTCTTAATCCCGTTTCCGTCTTCTCTGTGTTACAGCGAACGTCTCACATTTCATAAGTGCCCACGATATCCCACCAGGGACTGATGCCAGATCAGTTTATAGCGTCGGGTACCAGGCGAGGATATTTTTATTAGGCTGCTAGAGAATGTGTGCGTGTCGTTCAGGGAGGCAGCATCTTCTGCTGTTGGGCTGGTTTATGGTTTGTGTGTTATAAACTGGTTTTAATGTTTCATGGTAAGATTTTATGGCACCAAGAGCATCATCAGCTGTAATTTCAATATTGTTAAAAAGTTGCTTCAATTTATTCATCTCAGTGTATAATTGTGACTATTTTCATGATTAATTCTGATAATTTTCTTGATAGACTCCAGTAATCATGTCGTCCATAAACCTTTGATGCTAATAAAAGTTTCCAGAGCTGAAATTTTTTAATCAGCAGCCACAAAAAATGAGCTGAAGAAACCAAAAAGAGTTTTTCTACAGTAAAATAGAGCATGCATGTCTTTTTTTTAAGATCTAACTGTTCAGAATCTTTACTTGATAATTGCCTGAAATGATTTGCTGATTAGATGAATCTGCTCCTGATCCACTCAACAGACAATCATCTCGTCATTCTCAGAGTTTTGCTGAAGTCCGCCTTCGTCAAGTGCTGCTGTTGTTTGTCTTTCCAACCAAAACAAACAAACAGTGAATCTTCGTCCCGTCAGCTGTCGTCGACGTCATCATCAAAGCTCAAACGAGGAAACCATGAAGCCTCAATCTGATCTGATGTGCAGCGAGCAGACATGTCGGGACACGCTGAACAGGACGGGGGGACGGCCTGCTGGACCTGGATGTGGATTCCAGATGGATCGGAGCACAGAGGGACTCCCCGAACACACACACACACACACACACACACAGCACTGTACCCCCTCCTCTGTTTTACGACTCCTGTTAACAGTCAAAGCAAATTGACGTCGTCTGGCTAATGAGTTGTTTCTCTCCTCTTGATTCTCGCCTCCCTTTTCAGTCTCGTTCACGACTCTGAGCTCACTGAAGGCCTCACTATGCTTCACAGTTCTCATCCAAAAGCCTCTGAAACTCTCAGGGGAATCTGGAGGACTGTGTCAGAAAACCTCCTTTTGTCTCCTGTCTTCTTTTTGATTTGTCTGGTTTTTTTTTGTGTGTGTGAACCAGAGTCCAACTTCATGAATGCCTTTGAGGAGAAACTCTAAAGCGTCGACTGTTTGTATGATAATAGATCATTTTGTATGATCCATCGCGTGACTCTCTAAAAGCAGTGTTTCTATGCAGATGATCAATTTGTGCAATAAAAAAACAAACACAAGCGGAAGCACAGGAGATTTCTTAAAAGGTCAAAATATATGAAGATGCTATTTGCTTTGCTGAGGTGGAAAAGGGTTGGTGAACAAATCATGATGTACATGAAACATGTGCCTTAAACGTCACTGAAGCTTCTTCGCAGAGATGAAACATGGCGGCAGATGAAATTAATACGATACGTGCATGAAACAAAATAAGTGACAGTTGTCCATCACGTTTTCTACATGGTTTTTGATCATTTTAGGGTTTTTAATTGCATTGTGTCTTCTTCCTCTGTGGTGTCTTAATCAGCACCACCAGCTGTTTATCACCAACTGATGAAGCAAACAATAATTTTGTTTGGCTGATGTTCATTTTGGTGCTACATTTGGATGGAACCAGCGTCGCCCATCAGCAGACAAAAGTGCTTTTAGACGTGGTCCAACATGTCCAAAGCCAAACTTTTACTTTTAAATGTAGAGTTTTATGCTTCTTCACAGGTTTTCATTTGTCCTTAAACAGCAGTTGAAGCCACAGCCAGAGCTGAAACTCAGCTTCAGGTTTGAATGAATGTGATCTCAAACTTAAATGTATTTTCAGTTCAGTCAAAATGAGGAACAACGTTCAGCAGCACCCAGATCTCTGAAATGACATGAAGTTTAGGAGGCTGAGAGGAACTCACTCACTGCAGGTACGTGTCTGTTGGATTAACACGATTACAGCTTCGTCTGGCAGCTGCTGTGAGGTGGAGGTGGAGGTGGAGGTGGAGTCTGACAGGTGTACAGCTTCTCCAAGGACACGCTGCCACTGGCTGACTGTGAGTTACTGCTTCCTGTTCCTTGGCGAGGTGGCTGACCTCTGCACACCGTGTGATGGCCGCGACTAACTGCTCTAATGGCCTGCTGGGACTGACTAACACACACACACACACACACACACACACACACACACACACACACACACACACAGAGTTTATAATACAAACATTTATGTATCAAACATGTTCAGTATCAACATTTCCTCGTTAAGGTGATAAAAAGTTTAGTCGGACACAATGAGATTCAAAATATTTGCTTCAAAACATATTGCCATGCAAGTCAGAATATGACCAGAACGCGTCGTCTTTACAGTCGTGCTAGCAGCTGTGAGCCTCTACAGTGACATAGCACTTAGCGCTAAGCACAGAGTGCAGCTGAGGCTGATGGGAATGTCGTTAGTTCTGCAAGTGTTTGGTCACAAACCAAAAGCGTTGGGCAAAACTAATATCTGAACAAACTTTAATAACACAAACAGGTTCATACCGTTTTCTGCAGAACATCAGCATACGTGTCACAGCTTCTGTTTATTCAGTCAGAAATGCCACATCAGTGAGTTTTTCATGAGGGCATCCTTTAAAAACACAACTCCACTGTGTAACTGTGCTCTAAACGTATGAATATTGCAGTTGTTATAACCATAACCTCAGTGTAACAGTAACATATTTAGTATTACCAGCCACAGTATCAGTGCTGTACATGCAGTATTCGAGCAGGCAGCAGCTGCTGTTCACTGAACTCCAGCTCTGATTACTCATGTGTGACTCCTCACTGCTGTTAAAAAAAAAAAAAAAGAAGAAGAAGAAGATTCCTCAAAATGACTTTTCAGTCATTCTTCCTCCTGGTTTCCCCTCAGTTATGAAACACAGCTGGAGACATGAATCACCACGACTGAGAGAAAAACACTGAAATGTGTTTCTTCACTTGGTTACGCAGATTTTCTGCTTTTCATTTTCTGCACATTTAAATTTAGATGCACAGATATCAAACATGTGTTTTCCACTCCTCTTTGTTCATCTGCCTGTTACTTTAACTGTACTTGTAACAGTGTTGTTGCTTCTCCTCGAGCCTCAGATCTGAACGCTTCTCGCTCTGCTGCAGATCATCATCATTACGAAACACCAGCAGCACCGTCACCGCCTCCACCCCCGCGCCCCTCCTGCGGTTTGTTCTTGAGAACAGATCAGGTCCACCTCTGTCTTCCTCTCAGGGGTCAAAGGTTAAATCAATTCAACCTGCTCTCTCTATCTGCTCCTGCTGTGACAAAGCCATCAGGTCACTTCCTGTTGGGGACAAATGTCCGGCGCTCTGTCCCGGGACGTCACCTGACGGCCGGGGTCTGGCCTGGTCGTCAGCTGCCTCTGATGCTGGGATGTTTTTTCACTCCTCCTCCTCCTCTTCCTCCTCGTGGATGCAAATCAGAGCGCCGCCGCCCTCCGGTTCAAAGACACGCTGACAAAAGGGGCCGTGATTGAAGCGGTGACAGCGCCGACATGTTTTATGAACTTCTGACCTGAACAGGAAGCTCGTCCATGTCCAGCAAGTCAAAGTCAAAATCTGCAGATTTTGTTTTCTGTTTGATGAATTTCAAAGAAAAATGACTCGACTTGTTGAAAAGTTCCCAGAACCCAAAGAGACATCTTCAAAAAGACAAAATCAAAGAACCCAAAACCGAAATATTCAATTTACAGAGAAACGATCTGAGAAAATGAGTTGGAAACAGAACATTTGCTTAAAAAATGTTAAACAATCAATCAATCATCAAAACAATATTTCAGTCTGTCATTTGAGCATTATTCTATGATTAATTCAATTTCATGATTACATTTGCCAAATTACAATATTTGTACCTCAAAACTGCCCTTGAATACAACACTGAAATGTGAATCCACCACTGCTGAGCAGTGAAACAACACTGTTACAGATTAAATTGAACAGAGATTAAATTTACGTTCTGATGTGAGTGCTGTAAACTGCACGTCTTCATATACCTGCACAGGTCGGCGTCTTTCCAAAACACGTCCAATCAGGTGAATTTGTCTCAGGTGGATCAAGTTCTGGAGAAACCTGAAGGATAATCAGAGCAAACAAGGAGAACCTCCATCTGCAGACCCACAGAAAAGGCTGCCGAGGCAGCGATAATTCAAACAACTAAAACATGTTTCAACACTTTGATTTTACACCATAAGAAAATGAATGGAAACCAATGGCTGCTTAGAACAGCAGGAAAAACACATCCGACAGTCTAAAACTACACAGCATGAATGTTATAGAATTAAACTTAACATAAAATAAGAATTAAAAAATGTTTTAGGATTTTCATATTGGAAATAATCGAATGGAAGTCAATGTATACATGTAAAAATACATCATAAAATCAAAAACAAATGAATCTGGTATAAACCCTTGAAATAAGAAGTAATGAACACTTCTGTCATTTGGTGCAGAAATCTGTCTGTTCATGTGAAGCTTGTTGTTTTTGGAGGCTTTTCGGTGGCAGATTAATGCAAACATGCGGCTCTGAAGCGATGGGAGGGGTTGGGGTTTGGAGCTGTGGGGGTGCAGCTGTTGTAACAGGATTACCAGGGCGAGATGACCCCCACCCCCCCCACCCCCCACCCCCACTCATAACACAACAACACCCTGACAAATCCTCCATGCCGGCACACACAGATTTCAGGCAGTCAGAGAGCACTGAGTGCAGGTTTCAGAGGTTTTCAGCCTCACAGGTGAGACTCTGCAGTGAATCCAGGTGAATTGAACTTTTACCTCAGCGCTTTGTGAGGTCCACATCTTTCCTCAGTGGGTCATTTTAATGGATAATTGAAGTTTAACTGCAGATCAGATGGTGTTTATCTTTCATTAACGTGTGGAGTTAAACTGCTGGATGTTATGGAGACTAAAAACAGAACATGACTTCATCCTGCAGCAGCGAACCTTCCCGACACTGAACCCACGAGCATCAGTCGGCTTCTTCTGCTGCTGCAGAGGCCAGCTTGGCCCTCAGCGCTCACATGTTTGGGGACCTCAGTCAGAGTTTTGGGCGGCGGTCCAGCCGTCTGGACGTCAGCGGTCGTACCGCCCAATCAGATGATGGCTGTGTGCCCTTCTGTGCCCTCAGCGCGGGCTTACAGGAGAGGTGTCAGCCAGCTCTGAGTCACACATTCTCATGTCTTTGTCTCCCTGCTGCACACTAACTCATCTGCCATTTCAGATCCTGGCACCCCGTCCTTTTCCCGCCATTCTCCATCACCTCACCTCGCCCGCCTATCTGCACACCTGTTGTCCATTACAGAAAATGTTTGGGCACAGACGTCAGAGAGGTGTGGGAGGAAGAGGAGGAGGAGGAGGTTTCTAAAGCTATTCGACCATTCAATAAACATTTCCAAAGAAGAACACTGACAGCTTGTCATCTGAGTTCTCAGGCCGTCATGTGACCAGACTTTAATCTGAACTGACATCACTTCTCCATCTGAGCTCTGTGTGACCTCCTCGTCTGGTCTTGGCAGCTCATCGGATACGAAGGTGGCGGCCTGGCTTACACGTCTGTTGAAAATCCGTGGATTTTGTGGGTTCGCGGCTCAGTATCACTTTCCCGCCCGCCAGCGCGCTGCAGCATGTAATCAGCCGAGTGTTCAGACCAGCCAGCCAGTCTGGAGTCTGAGCGGGCTGAGAAGGAAGGAGGAGCAGGTTCACTTCCTCTGGATATCCATCCTCTCACATCTGGTTTAGCAGTTGGACCCTGAAATTAAAGAAGCAACTTTTCAAACGGTCCCAAAAGTTGTTCTCTCACATCTGCCGACACACCAAAGAGTTCATGTTTCAGAAGTTTAACAGTCTGATAAACACTAGTATCTAAAATTAAAGCGTCAAAGAAACAGGAGTTTAATATCAAAACTTCGTCTTTTAACTTCATTTTCCTCATTAGCTCATACGATTGATAGTAGAGCCTCTTTCTAGTTAATATCAATGAAGAAAAAATGTCATAAGTGATTCATTTGTGTTATTGTAATAAATATAAATCAAAGTTTCAACAGATTTCCTCTGAAAACAGAAAATACTTCTTCTGTGCTCTGAGCTCGGGTCTGTTTAACCTTCTAACATCACAGCTTTCACAGCTGACTCGTGTTTTTTTTAATGTTTTTAAAGCTGCATTAACTGACTTTTCAACACTAGAGGGCAGAAAAGTGCAGAATGAGTTTTGTTCTGAGTCCTGGCTGTGGTCACGCTCTAACATTAAGGTGCAGTTTGTTGTTTGTGACTCACCTCCAGTTTTGAGTGGCTCCAATCACGTTTCTTCATTTAGGTTTGTTTTTGGTCCTCGAGGGGAAATTCATCAGGAGGAAGTCGGATTTAAAGTTTTTAAGCAAAAGAAAAGCAGGCAAACAGGATCCGTCCGAGTCCAACAGCAGCTCAACAAGGTCGACTCTCAGTGTCGCTACGCATGAGCTCGAATACATCTGAGCCAAAAACAAGTTTAATCCAGTGTTTTAGAAGTATCATTGAAGTATAAAAAAGTCATCACAAGTACACTTTCACTTTTTCGATGTTTGACATATGCTTTAAAAAATGTACTTCTCAATAGAATTCAATAGAAAATAAATATACTAATTCTGCAGTACTTAAAGTGGTATTTCAGAGTTTCAGAGAGAGTTTCAAAGTGTACTAAATTACAAATATTTTTAATTGGAATACAGTATATTTATGAAAACTATACTTCATTTGAAGTACTTTTAAGTATATTTCCAACTTACTGGTGACATACTTGTACTGTGAGTGTGTTTTGAATACTCATGAATCCTGATTTCCTCTTGTGTACTTCAGTACACTTAAAGTTGCTAAAAAGTTGTATCAATTTAGCAACTATTTACTCTTCAAGTATACTCAAGTATTACCCAAGTGGTACTCAAGGACTGCTTGAGTACACTTAAGTATACTTGGAGGTGACAAAAAATAGTACAAAGTGTGCTTAGTACATTCAAGAAGCAGGATTTGAGCATGTTTTTTCAGCCGGGAGCCAAAATAAATCTGCAACGTGTTATGATGACGGAATAATCATCACAAACCTTGTTTAGTTTTTCCAAAAGAAGTATTTATTGAAAATGCAAATGTACATTTGTATGATACAAATCCTCTTTAACTCGACTATCCAGGCGTGTTTGATCTGAACAAACGCGTGAAGGGAAACATGCATCTCTAAGGCGCCGCCGTGCTCTCCGGACGTCTCCTCTGCGCTCACGGTGTCCTGACGTCGAATCAAAGTTCTGGATCCTGCTGGCTTTTGTTTTTGTTTTTGTTTTTGTTTGTTCTCCGGTTGGATCGAATGCTTCTCTTCGTGTTGTCGTCCACAGAATCAGAACGTCTGTGCTCTATCAGACTCCAATAAATAAATAAAGTGCTCCTCATACGGCTGGACTTCAATCAGTTAATGCACCTCGCTAGTGTTGATTATATCAAGTACATTTCACATCACTGAATATACAGTTTATTCTCTCTAGAAGTGAAATATCTAAGAATCTGATCTTAAAAAGTTAGGACACTGAGTTATTTACAAAAACAAGGCACGACATGAGGGATTCTGGGTAAAATGGGAATCTCTAAGTGATGATGATGACGATGATGGCGATGATATTTCCTGATTGTCTGCATCACATCCTCTGTTTAAAAACTTTTTCATACATATATTTTCAAATCTTTTGCTTTTCAGCAGAGAAACGCTGCGAGAAGACGAGCAGAGAAACAAGTTCTCCCCCAAAAACCGAAGCTGAACGTCCTCTTTCCTTCTCTGAGCCTTTTCTTTTGCCTGCAGGCCGGCAGGAAGGTGGCAGAGCAGCAGGGAAGCGCGAGGCGTCAAACCCTGTGCAGCTTTTCGTCATTTTCATATCAGTCAGTTATTATCAGAACAGCATTTAGAGGCTCCGATAAACCGTCTCTGATTTGGACTTTAAGAGAAATCTGCTGGAGTTATGAAAGAAAACAGGACGTGGACAAACAGAGCGAGAGTGTTTCAAGCTAATGATGACGTTCAGAAAATCATGAATCTACCACGAGCACTACTTCCTGCTGTGCATTCAGCGTCGGGTACAGTGTTTGTGTGCCAACCCTAAAAACATCAACTTTGGAGGACGCTCACTAGATTTATCCACTGTGGTCATTATATTCATTTCCAATAAATTTTGGAGTGACATCAACAAATTAATAGACTGACCTTCATATAAAAAATCTGATCAAAACGCTCATAAATGACAAACCAACCCCATCATGTGGTGACATAAGAACGCCACAGTCGTGTCCTTTTGTGACACTATTTTGTAATAAAAATGTAAATAGAAGAGGTCAAAGGTCACCTGCAGTGCCCTGTAGTTTGAGGCTGCAGTACCACCTCCCTGCCAGCAGAGGCACCAGGACGAGTCTCACATTGTGCAGCTCAGTGTTCCACTCTGCAAACATCCTAAAGCAACATGGCCGAGGTTTCTTCTTCGTCTTCTTCTGTGTGTTGTGGTTATAGAGGGTGTGTATGTGAAGACCGGCGTGCGTGTGTTTGTGTGTGTGTGTGTGTGTGTGTGTGTGTGTGTGCGTTTAGGACCACTGGCAGGAGCAGTCGGTGGGCTCCTGGATGGTGTAGCTGACCCAGGTTGCGTTGCCGCTGCAGTAGAGCTGCACGGAGCGCCGCTGCAGCCCCGTCTCCCTGCAGCACTTGCAGAAGCGAGCGTACGTGTTGATGTTGTAGTTGTAGATGCTGGCGGACGGACACTTCCCGTCACATGACACGATGTTCACCTGCAGGACACAGAGCGGGAGGACAGACGGTAGCAGAGGAAGGTAACTGAACCTGTCGGTGCTGATTCGTCCCTGCTAACCTGTGAATTCCTGACTTGAGTTTCTATATTTTCCATTAAATCACTGAACTCTTCAGTCTGCCTGTTTGGATCTTTGTCTTTGCTGCTTCGCACTTACCTGCTTAATAGGATGAAATGTTATGATACCTGACAGAAAAGGCCCGATCACCCTGTGTTGAACCACAACTTCAGATCTGAGTATGTTCTCTGCGTTCTGCTTCACTAACAGCGTTCAGCTGCAGACAGAAAACGTACCGGCCTGTTGCTGCGACAGTCGTTCTTCCTGATGGTCATCCTCACCGTCACCTTCTGACACGACTTCCCGTCTTCTTTGCCTGTTCACACGGCGACACGCCAAATCAGTCAGAACAACGTGAGATGTCAAAAAATACAAAGACCTGCTCTGCTGCACGTAGAGGACACAGCAAACGTCGGGAAGAAGGAGATGTTGGAGAAGAGAGAGTCCTGAGAAGCTCAGAGGCTGCAGATGGTGAGAGAGCTGTGCAGCAGGTGGACGAGGAAGAGGAAGGAGAGGAAGAGACGAAGCCCAGAAATCACAGGAAAGCTTCAGAGTTAGAAAGCAACAGAGGAGGAAGCACAAACCAACAGTGGTGGAATGTAACAAAGTACATTTACTCAAGTACTGTGTTCAAGTACAAATTCAAGGTCCACTGGATGCAACGTTATACTTCTACTGCACTGCGTCTCTGAGATAAATACTGTACTTTCTACTGCACTGCATTTATCTGACAGCTTCAGGTACTAGATACTTTCAGATGACAGTTTTTCACCCCCTTCCTGAAACCAACCACAGAAACTCTTTAAAAAGCCTCTGGATCAGCTGAAAATGCATCGTCACAGAGCTGAAAACTGTTTTTCTGAGCTCGTCACACTTTCTGGAGATACGTGGTTCCCACAGGACGGCCACGCTGCAAAGATTAAAGCAGCAAACAGGACATAAAGAACTTCAATGAGCTCAAGCTGAAACATCTACAGCAGTAAAATGCAGTGAACACGTGAATGCAGCAGGAACATGAATCCAGTACTTAGATATTTGTACTTAAGTAAGGTTTCAAATGCAGGATTTTAACTTGTAGCGGAGTACTTTCACTGTGTAAATAAAGGATCTGAATACTTCGTCCACCACTGAGACTGAAGCTTCTTCTAGATGAGACACAATAAAAATATTCAAAAGAAATAAAGAACGAAGAGATCCTTCATGCGTTTATCGTGTGAACAACATGAGTCCAAACAAAACATTCAAATCTTTAAAAATCAGTAAATAAATGAAACAGAAGACGTCAAACATGCTGCAAACAGACGAACGGAGTGAGCGTGAGCTGAAAGCTGCTGCGTGCGGCACATGAAGGTCGTATCAGCCTGTTCTGAACAGGTTCAACATGTCGAGCGTCAGCGTTTCACGTCTTTCACCAGCTGACACCAGAAACCTGTCTGCTCTCTTACAGGTAATCCAGCTGTTTTCCCCCAGGTCTCACCTGGAGGGTCACAGTGGACAAGCTGAGGAGATCTAAGTGACTGTGATCTGTAAAATCTGTCAGGTATCACAGTGATATTTCATTATAGAATCATTCATATTCACATACAAATTCTGTTACAGTATTACAACCATTGTATTTTATATAGAATATACATTATGAACCCTTTCACTCGTTAATGGATGTGAGGTAACTGGTGATTTTAGACCAAATCTAAAACAGGTGAAAACACACTGAACTTGATGAGTAAAGTGGAATTATGTCATCTTTCAGCTATTGATACTAAAATGGAAACCAGCTGTTCACATTATTTATTTTCTTTCATTGTGACGACGACAAACTGTTTTAATCTGGTTTCAGGTGAGAATCTCGCAGAGATTAAATAAAGATTAAAGATTAAATAACAGAAATTAAACATGAACATTTGAAAGATTCTGCTTTTGGCTGCGTTACAGCTGCTTCAAAGAACTTGAAATGTCCACAGATTTGGACACTTTCCAGCACGGCTGTCCGTCTTTGTACTGATGAATCAACCCGAAGTGTAACTGAGAACTTTAAGATGAAACATCTACAGCAGGAACATGAATGAACGCATGAATGCAGCAGGAACATGAATCCACAGACAGCAGATAGAAACACTTTACTGCTACAGGAGTACTTTTACATTTACATACTTTTACTTCAGTAAGGCTGTGAAAGCTCTTACTTGCAGTGGAGTATTTTCAGTGTGCAGTATTAGTACTTTTACTGAAGTAAAGTCAGTCACCTTCCATCGCCTATGCAGAAAAAGATTCATCCCACTTCACTTCTCTACTATGTGAGTGTTTCAAAATAAAAGCACAGATTGTTTAAGTGTCTGCACTGATGCTTCTTTGATGGTGAAACGCCTCACACAGCAGCTTCAGTTTCCCACACAGCTCCCCCCGGTGGCAGAGCAGCGCCGCAGCTGTGCATGCAGATCTTCTACAGAAGCTACGAACAGGTTTGGTGGAAAGACCCCCGACACCAGCCCACATCAGACTCTACTGACACATGCAGACGTCTAAGCCCGACTACTGGGCCACTACCAACAGTACATTGTTGGCAATCAACAATGCACTGCCCAGACAGTGCTAAATGGGGAAAGAGTTTAGCTGTCGTGTACATGTACGTGATCCACGGGGAGGGGCGGGGGTGAATACTTGATACTGTCCTCTCAAGTGTGGACTCACTTTCGGCCTGTGTCGCCGCCTCCTTTAAAGGTGCAAGAACGCCTTAAGTTACACTGTTAGGACGTCTTTTTGAACCAAAAACATACAAAAAAAATGGAGCTTACAGACAAAACTCAGAGATTAACAGCTTCATGAAGCGAGCAGAAAGCTACATCAGCACCGAATCCTTAAAAATAAGTATATTATTGATTGTGGAGGCGTGTTTGTGTAATTTCGACTGATCTCTATCTCACAGAGGCCTGAAGTGAGTCGGCAGTTGAGAGGACTGTTCTGCAGAGGGGGATATGTCACAGTCAGATTTCCTGTATGTTTTAACATTTTCTCTTTTTTTTTTTAGAGGGAGTACATTGTTGAATATCAACAATGGCACTGACAAGCCTTGTTGTTTTATGTACCTCGTTCACAGTTTGTGTTAACTGTGGGAGTCAAGGGGCTAACGGGGAAGGGGAACAGAGGGAATCCAGTACCTGGTGGGATTGGTACATGAAGGTAAGCTGCAGCACATCAACCACAAACCCACTTGCATGTGATCAGATGCTTTTCAGTGACACTTTGAAAGAGTTATCTGCTGCCAGTTAAAGGCTGAATTCACTGAAAAGCACGCTGACAGGTCTCTCTAATCTGAACAAACAGCAGACAAATGTAATGGAAAACAACAGCTGGGATCCAATTCAGACAACGTGGTTGAAGATTTTGGACTGAAACAGACAAACTGAAGGGCAAACATGTTGGAAACATGTTGGGCGGCAGGCGAAGGTGCTCTTCAGTGTCAGCTGCAGCCTACAGCGCTACGCTAACTACAGAACTGCTGCTACGCTCAGACCAGATACTCACACGTCCTGCAGCATCCGTCCATGTAACTTACGACAGTTCCACCGATCTGAGTGCAGATAAGAGTCAAAATGTTACGACAGAAGTAAAGAAAACCTCCGTTTGTCTGATCCTCTGACACAAACAACAAGAAATTAATGCACAAATGATACATGCACATTAAAACTTGAAAGGTAAACTGCTGAAAAGCACCACAAAAGACAAATCTCTTCACTCCAACCGATACATCAGAAATCTAGTTTTGCCTGGTGATTAAACAGATTTGATCTTCAAGCATTAACTCAGCAGGACGTGTGACTCGTGTGCATGTGTCTGTTTGTGAAGGTGTGTGTGTTTGTGTGTGTGTGTGCTGCTGCATGCTGACCTTCACACACTCTGTTTCGTTGAAGGGTGGGCAGCTGAAGGAGTAGGAGATGAGCGTGGGTCCGGACTGAGTGTCTGCGCAGTCGAACTTCATGCAGTTTGACACCCAGGACTTCCCCGGCTGCAAACACAGCGGCAGCGTCAGCGGCTGAGCTGCAGCAGCTACGTGGCTCTGATGGCCAATCAGAGCTATAATATGTTTGAATGAATGCATAATTAGTCGATGTGCTACCTTGTAGAGAACCGTGGTCCCGTTCTCGTGTTCGTAGAGGCAGGAAATGTTCCTACAAACGCCGCAGCACGAGGACTGGTCCTTCGGAGGGACGTAGATCTGATTCTGAAACACACAAACATTCAAGGTCAGCTTGCATGAATCAATCAGTCAATCAATCAATCAATCAATCAATCAATCAACCTCACATCATGTTGGAGTGGCCCATAGATTTTTAGTGCTCAGTTTGATTTTGAATAAATGATCTGAATATTGCGGCACATAGATTCACTTTCTACCTTCCAGGAATAGATCTGCTTGATTATCAGGGCTGCAATGAACAAAATTAATTCCCCTTTGGTCTTTAAAATGTAACAAAATAGTGAAAAACGTGAAATATTCATCTCAAGCTGACGTCCTCAAATGTCTTGTTTTGTCCAACCAAGAGTCCAAAACTCAAAAATATTCTGTTTACTTCGTGGAGGAGAAGAAAAACAGCAAATATTAAATATCTGTAATCAGTCATGCGCCGTCCTTAAGTGGTAAACTCGTACTGTCTGTATGGCAGGTGAGATGTTACCTGTGTGTCTGCGAGGTTTTCAAAAGAAGAAGAAGAAGAAGAGGAGGAATTAGTTTTCAGATCAAGAAGTCTGGGAGCACTGGTGCGCGTGCTGTGGTCTTACTGGTTGGCAGTGGGCGGAGCAGTTGACGCTGCTGGTGCGGAGCAGGTGGAAGCCGCTCGCCGGGTCGAGGCTGCGGCTGCACTGCCTGCTGTGACACAAGCCGTCGTCGTCGTGCTCCACCAGCGTCTGACCCGGCCGCAGCACGCCTCGCTCGCCAAACACGCACACCGCCTCGCGCACTAAACACACACACACACAGAGGTCAGAGGTCACCGTGCACAAGGCTGCAGATTCTGCACTGTTTTTAGAAAGGTTAATAAAGTTCATCCAAAGTCTGTTTGATTGTTGACTGAGACGAAGCTTCTCTGCTCACCACACTTGTATCGTTTGCAGGCGCACTGGTTCTGCGGGTCGTACAGGGCGGTCCGGTCCAGCTGGGCCGCCTCTCCCTGCAGAACACAACGAGAACCGAACCAGGATCACAACGAGAAAAGACACCGCAGAGACCGAGGGACACATTTCAACAGAAAAGGCAAAGACAATGAGATTAAAGCACACGCAGAGGCGGCGTTAAAGAGAACACACAGGAAATACAGAGTTTCATTTGGGTGTTCAGTACTTTTAGAAATCAGTACATCAGAGAAAAGACTGAACACTGGAAATCGTGACGTACCAGGCCACATTTTGGAGAGGCGATCTTTTCACAGGAACACTCTGAAAACAAAAGCAAGTCGTCTTCACATTTCTGCTGCAAGTCGAACAACAACACATGATGTGCCCTCGTCAACCAGAACGACCAGTTCAGGGTGAACTCAGGCTCCGAAAAGACTAAATAAAAACCCTTTTGAAGTGGATCGAGTCGTACCACATGTTTGGTTTGGACAGCAGCGACCTGGGCTGGACACGGACACCACCGACATCCCGAGAGGACAGCTCAGCTGAGGACACCTGTAGGGCTCACACACTGCGCACACGCACACACACAAACATCAAAACACAACAGTCACCCAAGTTTAAAAAA
Organism: Chaetodon auriga; assembly: GCF_051107435.1. Classification (NCBI taxonomy): domain Eukaryota; kingdom Metazoa; phylum Chordata; class Actinopteri; order Chaetodontiformes; family Chaetodontidae; genus Chaetodon; species Chaetodon auriga. The sequence continues at coordinate 30,561,587 of NC_135074.1, read as the reverse complement.
AATATACGTAAGTGTACTTAAAGTATATTTAAATATTGAAGTAAGTTGTACAACTTAAACAGTATTTATATGTTTGCACAGTCATATGCGGGGACTCCTCCTGGAAACGAGTGTGTGTGTGTGTGTGTGTGTGTGTGCGTGTGTGTGTTCTCTGACCACACTGGTAGGTGGGGCAGCAGCGGTCGGTGGTGTTAGCGTCCACCGTCAGCACCTCGCCGTCCAGGCAGACAGGAGGCGTCTCCGGACAGGAAGAACACACTGCAGAAAAAACACACACTTCATTCATCCCACCGAGGATTTTAGATGAAGCTGCTCAGCGATCACTGAAGGCTGAACGAGGCCCAAAGACGGCGGTTAATTTAGGGCATGTTTGAACTGACTGCAGATGTGAGCGAGACAGCAGCTGCCGTCGGCTCTGGTGGCGATCAGGGTCTGGTCGTCTCTGCAGGAGGGGACGTCCGACTCACAGAGTTCAGGATCGCACTCTGTAACACACACACACACACACACAGAAACAGAAACATTAAAGGAATAATTCCACATTTAAGAGACACACTACACACTTGAATATAAAGCTACAGCCAGGGTTAGCTTAGCTTAGCTTAAAGACTGTAAACAGGGGGAAACAGCTAGCCTGTCTCTGTCCACAGGTAAAAAAGCTACATTTCTAAAGCTCACTAATCAATATATTATGTACTGTACACAAAGCCATGTATAAAAACAACATGTTGTGGTTTTAAGGGTTGAGGCAACCTCCAAAAAAACAAAACTTTTCCCTTTTACACTTAAGCCTTTGGAAGTTTTCAACAAGTGGGATATAAAGTGTTATTTGGTGAGTTTTACTGGTGCTGGACGCCATTTTTGTTCTACATTATTTTGCTTTCAGTTCAGTTACTAATGAAGGTGAGCATTTAAAATGTTGCACCAGGAGTAGGTGCGACAGTGAAGGACAAAGACACCAAACCTCCGTGTTGGTATCAGCTGATACAGATGTTGATGGACATGTTCATGGCCATCACTCTGTCGACTCACCACACACGTAGTCCGGACAGCAGGAGTCCTGTCTGTAGTACGACACCAGCTTCTCCCCGTATTTACACTCCGGAGGGAGGAGGTCACACAGGCTCTGGTTACACACTGCAGAGTCGGGAATCACATCGTCACACGTCTCACATAAAGGTTGGAACTGTGATGAGCCTCAGATTGAAAAGTGTGGCTCATTGATTCAGACGTGGCTCTCTGGCAGATCTTAAACTAAAGCTCGTGGCCTCACCGCACACTTTCTGCGGGCAGCAGCTGGCGTCATCGGCCAGGCTGATGATCACCTCCCCTGCCCGACGGCACACCGGCGCCACCGTGTTGGAGCAGTTGTACTCCACAGGAACGATGGTGTCGTTGTCGCAGCGGTACATGCAGCAGGCGTCCTTCGAGGCTTTCCACACCTCGCCGTGTGCACGAGGAACACCGGAGCTGTCAGTGCAGGCTGCAGACGTGTGCACGCACACACACACACACACACACACACACACACACACACACACACACACACACACACACACACAGAGCCATGACCTCTGGCTGAGTGGTAATGAGCTTGAGGCACTATTATCTGGAGCATAATCAGTTATGGTGCAAATAGTTTGTGTCTCACAATGTGACCTTCAGTTCTGTAGTACAGTTGGCATCTTACCACACTTCTCAGGTGAGATGCAGAGGGCGGAGTACGGCCGGTGGAGGAGGGTTCCCTCAGGGCACACGCAGCCCTCGGTCAGGCCTGAACACTGGTCCGGGTCCGAGTCGAAGTCGTGGTTGGGGCAGGACTGAGACGTGCAGGCCGGCAGACAGGCCTGATACCGCAGAGCGTCAGGACACACGAAGGCTGCAGGAAGAGACACAGACCTGTCAGTTTTCAGTGTTTGGTGACGTGCTGCCAGCATCTACCTACAAATATGATCATTTAAAATTCAATATGTAGGTAATTACATTACAATGGGGCCCAAAAGAGGCATTTTTCCCCGAGGACATCTACACATGTCAGAGTAGGTAAATAATAAAATCAATAATGGCTGAAGTCCATTTAGCTGCTTCAGTTTCAGAGTGCTGGTATTATTCATGATGAAACACTTTGATTAAACAGAGCCATGGTTAATGTTGTTAGAAAAATCTGAGCCTTTCCTGCTATGACAAGTCAAAATGTCTGCTGTGAATGAGGCTGACGGAGAGGTTTTTCATTCGCAGTGGAGCCGATTCATGTTACAGTTACAGTCTGACATTTCCGGTGAAGGCTTTTAACCAGATGTTGTAACTACAGTGGCTGGGAGTCCCAGTCCGCCCAGTCTGGTGCAGGAGCTTCAGCTTTGTTCTGCTTATCTTTTACGTCTGTGTACACGAAGTTTCCTTCCTGTTCAAGCAGCAGCTGTTAGACTTTAAAGTTTTAAACTGAGAAAGATATCTTACGGCAGTAATCTGGCCTCCGCCACTCGATGCAGATGTTGAATTTGTGGCAAGAGGCCGCATAGGCAGCCAGCGCCACACACTGGTTGTTGACATATTCTTCATCTCGTACCCAAACCTCACAGAATGTGCTCGGAGGAACCTGAAACCAAGAAACAATCACATACATTTTACCAAAAGCTAATGATTATGAATACTTTGAACTAGAAGTAATATAGATTAGATGATCAGTGGTTCTTCACCACTGCTGCTGCATAAGTCCTCATAGGACTCCCATTTTTCTGCTTTATGTTATACCACATAAGCTATTCTACATCTTTTATTCTACATCAAACATGGCTTTGACTGAAGAGAAGCAAGAGAGCAATAATGACAGAAAAGAGCTGATGAATTTAAGAGTCTGGGTTTAGTTCAGGCACCACTAATCTACTGGCTCCCGTGTGAGATGAAGACCCTGGAAATGAGTTTGCAGGTGGGTTAACGTACGAAGGCGTGGCAGGAGGAGAAGGCGGGGCCCTGCAGCATGACCAGGCAGGTGGAGCAGTCGCTTGTGGAGCAGTTGAGCTCGCGGCGGCGGCTGTGGCTGATGTAGCTGGTGGTGTTGGGAACCTGCCAGCTGTCGATGAAAATAGCCGGATCCTCGCTTGGGCCCACCGTGGTGCCATTGGCCAAAGTCAGGTCATTTGTGGGGTCTCCGTCACAGAAACCTGCAGTGGGTGACAGAGGGGGGGGTTCACAAAACAGTGATTTGCTATTTATTTTTTTGTTGTGGTCAGACTCTTACCACAGAGGCCCATGGTGGGGAGCTTGTTGCCGGAGCTGTCGGTGTCGATCACCATCATGCCGGTGCTGTGGTACCACTGCAGCTTGAGACCAGCCGGGCTGCGGATCAGGTACATGTTACCTGTGTCGTAGATCTCAAAGCCAAACTTCTTGAATCGAGGCTTGGCGTACCGCGAGTTGACGTAGAGCTGAAGGAAAACAAAAAGCGCACATCAGACAGATTTTGTTGGTGGCAGCTACTGTACAAAGTAAATATCAGAATGAGACCAGAGTGCCCCGTACCCTCCTCTGCAGCCTGTTGATGATGATGTGGTTGGATTTGTGGGTGATGTTGAGCGCCACCAGACACAGGTTGGTGAAATTCCAGAGGAGCTTTGAAAAGAAAATCAGGTCAAAATCAACGAAATCAATGAGTGACTTACATTCAAGTCGCTCTACGGGAGCCCAACAAGTGTGATGGACTTACTGGTGACTCAGAGTCAGCAGGACACTCCTGGACCAGGACGCTGACGGTCTCATTGGGCAGCTGGGTCACTATGTATGAGGCAGCCTTGTAGACGGCAATGCTGTTCCCGTCAAATGTGATCACGTTCAGATCGGGAAACATCGAGCAGCGACCTGGAACACAGAGAGATGATAATGATCTGCCACAGCCGAACATCCAATCACTGGTTAGAAAAATGCAACAACAAGAGCTGGTCATCGTCTTTCTGTCCAGTCAAGGACCAAAGTGACACAAGATGATAAATTAAAAGATGGAACATGTGTCTGTGCTCCTCACATGGACAGTCCCACTTAGGGCAGCACTTGTCTCCATTGACCAGTACGGCAAAGCCGAGCAGGCCGCAGTTGGGGGGGTCGGAGGTGAAAGGGCAGCTCTGGGATTTGTTGAACAGGACGAGCTGGTTGTTGACGCAGATGTACTTCGTGCACTCATCGACGATCTCTGCATACGGAGGCTGAACGGAAACAAATGAAGAAGACCATTTCAACTCTCCGGAAAAAGTTAGGAAGTAAACTTTGAGTTTAGAACATTTTAACACAAATAAACTGTGTGAAATTTTCTGCTTCTGAAAAAAATAAACACGTCTGCTGCTCCAAACCAGGAAAAACACAAGATACGCTGCTGTACACATTTGTGATTAAAGCAGCTCTTATTTTGAATTTTAGCTTTCATAATGTACCGTTATGGCCTTTTTTGGTACATACATACATGTAAGTCAGTCAGAATTAACACTGAAGGGATAGAAAACATAAAGAAATTGAAACAAAGTAATTATAGAACTTCAGAAATGGATGAAGACATAAGAAGTGAACCCACTGTGCACATCCTTGTAGGTGATACAACCATGGACGTTGTTCTCTCCGTTGTGTGCCTGGTTGTCACCAAAGGTGTGTAAGGCGATGCCGGTGGAGTAGGCGTGGTTGCACCTGGACTCGTACGATCGACTCTGTCCCGCTCAGTCGTTTGGACCGAGCTGGCAGCTGGCAGTGAGGTCGCAGCAGGAGTGGGAACAGCAGGCTTCTGGGTGGAGGTCGGCATATCAGGTGGAGGCGTCACCGGTTGGGACGTGGACGGTGACATGTCAGTCTCTTTGGTTGTCAGGGTTTGCTCAGACGTGGCTGACTCTCTGGTGGTTCTCACGGGGACAGCTGTAGATGTTGTGACTGTTGTTAGAGTAGGAACAGGTGCTGGAGCAGTTGTGGTAGTCGGGTGGGGAACTGCTGCAGTCGTGTCGGCACGTTCAGTCGTGCTCTCTGTTGTGACGGACTCGGCCGATGTTGCGACGGTTGTAGATGGCACTCCTGGCATGGTTGTTGTGCCAGGGCTTGGTGTGACAGTCGGTAGACCGAGAGTGGTTGATCTGGTGGTTACTGTTGGGGGCCTTGTTGCTATGGTAACCCTTGCAGTGATTGGCCTGATGGTTGGCCTCTGAGTCGACGTGATTGTCACAGGAACTCTAGGTGTCGTTCTGATGGTGGTAGTTGTTCTATCCAGCGTAGCTCTTGCAGTGGACACCAGCCGGGTGGTGACTTTGTCCAGGACAGTCGTTGGCCTCGGAGCTGCGGTGGAAGTAGTTGTGTGCAGTGGAGACCAAGATGGAGGCGGTGTGGTTGTAGCTCTTGTTGACACCTCCACTCTTCCAGTCACTGGATGTGTCGTCTCTGTAATCGGCTGTAGAACGACAGGTCTGAGAGTGGTAGTAACAACACCTGGTGGAGCTCTTGTGGGGACCGTGGTGAGAGGTGTCTCAGGAATACCAGGCACAGGTGGTGGTGGTGGTGGTGGTGGTGGAGGCGTAACGAGTTTCATAGCTGTAGTGGCTTCAATTTCTAGAGACGTAGTTTTGGCAGGAGTGGAAGCAGCTGATGTCACAGAGGTGACAGCCGGCTCTGATGTTACAGGAAGGTGAGGCACTTCAGTGGTTTTAGTGGAAGTGACAACATGGACGAGAGTTTCAGAGGTGACCTCTGGTGTAGTCTTCACTGTGGGGCTGTAGACCAGGGTGGTGGAGGCCTCAGGATGGGGGGTGCGCCATGGCATGGAGGTCTGCACTGTAGGTACAGGATGGGTCTCTGTTGTTGGTAAAAGTGGTGCAGTCGTGGTTTCTGTAAGAGACACTGGCAGAACAGTTCGTTTTGTTGTAACAGGAGAACCTGTGGAGACGGCAGATGTTTCTGGAACCTTTGGAGGACTTGACGTTGTGGTTTTCTCTGTTGTTGGGGCGGCAGCAGACCAGGAGGTTCTCTCAGAATAGGCTGTGGAGGTGGACACTGGAGAAGTTGTGGTGTCTGTAATCTTCAGAGGTGGAGGTGCAGCTGTTGTTGTCGTAGCTACAGGTATTTCAGACACAGTGGACTCGAACATGGTCACTTTCTTTGTTGTTGTTGTCCTGTCTGTAGTCGTTGAGGTTGGAACTGACGGTACAGTTGTGGTCGGTCCAACATGGATTGGAGTTGACGTTGGTGACTCCGAAGTTGTTGTTGAAGTCTTCAGTTCAGTTGGAGTGATGTGTAGAGTCCTCTCCGTGGTAGCAGGTGGTGTTGGTGTCTCTGGACTTGTGTACAATGTTGTTTTACTGGTAGTGAAAGGTGCAACTGGTGTGACTGATTCTGTGGTTTTAACTGAAGTGACTGTGGGCAAAGACACAGTTCCTGTTTCAACAGGAGGTGAGGTTGGGGGAGGTGGAGGGGTTGTGAAGGCTGAGCTTGGTAAACCAGGAGGTATGGGTGTAGTTGTTTTTGGGGGAAGCCGCTCCACTGTTACAGGCTTTGTGCTGGTGTCTGTGTATACAGTGGTAGCTGTACTGGTTACAGTAGTACTGTCTGTAACTAGAGAGGTTTCTGAGACTGGAATAGGACTTGGACTGGAAGAGGTTACAACTGGAGTAACTGTTGCTGAATGTGTTGTTGCCTCTGTGGTGTCTTTGGTTGGGTGCACAACGGCAGGAGGAGGGGTACTGATGGTGGTTGGCCCTTCAGCGGAGCTTGTGGTTGGTGCTGCAGTGGTAGATGGCTGCAGGGTCGCAGTAGTGCTGGTGGAGAGCGGCTGCAGGGTTCCAGTGGGCTTGATGGATGAGATGAGCCAAAACAGAGCCGTGATGGCGAAGGGAGTGCTGGTCGTCGTGGTCGTGCTGGTGCCAAATGGGCTGCCAGTTGAGCTCACGGCTCTGGTCGTCCATGCTGTCGTACCTGTTACAGCGCTGGGTGGAGCTTCAGTCACTCTGAGAGTAGACAGTGGCTCCACCACCTCTGGTCTGACAGTAGGGGGTGCTGTTGGAGGAGATGGGGGTCCTGCTGTGCTAGGGAGCTCAGCAGCAGAGGGAGTGAGTGTATGGGTCGACTCATCAGGGGTTGGTGGGGATGAGACTGTCTGTGTGCTCATGGGAGGAACAGTGGTTGTGATTTTGGTGGTGGGACCAGTTTGTGGAGGGGTGGAGGCCGTGGAGGTGGTGGTCTTGAGGGGGGTGGTGGAAGCAGCCGTGCTTGCGATGGTTACAGAAGTGACAGCTGCAGAGGTCAGCTGAGCAGTGGACGGTGTCACAGGCTGCACGGCAACTGGAACCTTAATGCCTGAAGCCAAACAATAAAAAGTGTGTTAGAGAAGCGCTGAGCTCGACAGAGAGACACAGTTCATGACTGAGAGAGTAAAAAGCTTCCTTTGGCTTTGCTTTCAGGGAGGGTCAGGTGTGTTCTGGATTAGACGTACTTTAAACTACATGATTTGCCCACATCCAAGACATCTGTAAATTCAAAAATAGATGACTTCGTGTCTGTTTGAATATGTGTTTAATCTGTTTCCATTGTTTCATCTGTATGAGCGATTCTGTATTGCTGCCACTGAAGTCAGGTCTCCTGGCAAAGGTCAAATCCAATCTTAATGGGCTTACAGGTGCTTTGATAAAGCTTGACTAAATTTAAAGGTGATGATCTAAAATAGAGAAAATATGTTGGAATGAACCATGAACATCATCACATGGTGTCACCTGTAGCTGATTTGGACATTTGGAGACTAGTCTAAGTAATAATGTCCGTAAAAATGAAACACGTATGTTGGAGGACATGTACTATGCATTGTATGTGCTCTATTTTCAGCTCTTCATTATTATTATTGTTCATATTATTCTGCATTATTATGGCATTTTATCCTTGTTTTTATGCTCATTTTGTGTCTTTTTGTTTCATGTGAAACTCTTGATCCATGTTATTTCTTTCTTGTGAAGCACGTTGAGCGATGAAATGTACCATAAATAAAGTTTATTGTACTATTATTAAAAGTTTTGCAACTTGGTGAATACTTCAAGTGTAGCAGATTAGATACAATACTAGATAATGTGTCACCTCTTCTTAAATTCCCTCACTGAGTGTACTTTAGTTTTCACTTTAGGGAGAGATTTTAGCGCATAGCATGAAACGTCTGCTTCAGTAGTCAAAACCACACGACTTCCTGCTCCTCTGAGAACTCAGTCCAAAATCAAAATCAATCAGGCGATACTCACAGTCTTCAACATAGACACACCGACGGGTGACCTCATCCAGGACCATGTGAGGGGGGCAGACGGGGAGGCAGCCCTCCACTCTGTGAAGAGAGCAACACACAGCCATGAAAAACTCCACAGCAACCAAAACTGTGAAACCTCATCGGAGTTCAAAGACCAAAGCAGGAAGATGCAGGAAGGAAAATGTTTGTGAAGATGAAGCTCCTTCAGATCAGAGGTGATGACATCAGATATTTAATTAAACGTCAGCGAGGATCTGATGATGAGACCAGTCTGCAAACTGAGATGTGCTGAGGGTTATCAAAAAGGTCAAAGGTCTCACTGTGGGATGGTGACGCAGGCTTCAGCTGACGGGTCGCTGCAGGTCTTGAAGCAGGGGATGACGCAGGAATCGTACCTCCACTGACACCGAGGACCAGGCGGGGCGTCTGGGCTGAGGCCTGACGGAAAACACAACAAACCGTCACCCGGAGGTCGCGACAGGACCACTGCGTCTCAAAAATCAACAGTTAACGTATAAAACCCTTTGAGGAAGTCCAGCTCTGTGAAGAAGCATCACACCAACATGAGTTCAGACTCAAAACTGAAAAACACTTCAGAATCAAACAGATCTGAGGAGGGAAACCACTGTGATCTTAAAGGAGCAACAAAACAGAGGAGGTGAATACAGTGAAACAAACATCATGTCCACTCTCTGATCAGATTCCATTACATCACAGCTTGATGAGCATTATGTGAAATGATGTGCACCATTTTATACACATATCACAGTTCACGTTTTATGGTTTTGAATGAAGCTTTGGCTCAGCTGATGCTGGTGTAATAAAGGACTCATCTGTTAAACCTTAAAGTCTCAATTAAACTGCTCATACAGCATTGAAAGAAAAATCACTCTGCGGTCGCCTCAATCTGCAGGAAAAGTCTTGAGTGAACGTATATCAGGTTACTAATCTGGACCGGCTCAAAAGGACCCACAAATGTTTTCACAGAGCAGTAATGTGATGAACTTAGAAAGCCATTAGTGTCCGTCTGAAGTCTGGACTTCACCTCTCGCTCTGAATGTGCGCAGCATTCACTGCTGTCAGCAGGAAATCCAATCTGCCATTGGCTCCTACGCCTTTTCCATTAACTAACACAAATGCTGCTGTATTTTTAGCATCAGTGATTAGCCCGGCTGCTCTCTGAGCCCAGCACGCAGGCAGAGGAGTCACTGGTGTTTGACCTTTGACCCCAGAGAGAAGCGCTGATGAAGGGCAAACTCTCTCAGAGATTTTGAAATGAAATTAAAGACCTATCTTTTTAACAGCCTCAGTCTTTAAGTTTTAATCGTTGCATTTTATTTTTTACATAAGCATTATTTTTCATCCCTGGTGTTTATTTTCTTTTATTCTATTGACTTTCAGTTTTCAGTTTTCTGATTTTATTGTTTTATTGTTGTCATTTTTAGACCTGTAAAATGGTATTTATTGTTAACTTTTATCGTGACTCCTGGTCTTCTCAGTGCTGCTGACCTGTCAGCCTGAACAGCGTGGCTTTGCGGAAGCGGTCGGTGTGCCTGTATTTGAGCAGGTGGAGGCGGGGCAGCGTGGCGTGCAGGAAGAAGCCGGGTTTCGCGTGGGACTCCAGGGAGTCGTAGCCGGAGATCCAGGTGTTCCTGTGGAGGACGAAGGTGGCTCCGTCCCAGAATGCCTCGCTCTCCTCCCACTTGGCCAGCCTCACCTGGCCGCTGGGGCTCACATACAGGAAGTAGTTTGGTCTGTCGGCTGCCTCAAAGGAAACCCGTGATGTGTCTGTGTAGAAGAAAAGAAAATGATTCATCAGTGCAGCAGGAACCAGAAGAAGAATCCGCTTGAGGTATTAAATACAAACATGTGATGAATGGACAGCATTCATATCGCTCTGCTCAACCTGTGAGCTTTACAATGATATACCCATCCACACACACACACACACACACACACACACACACACACACACACACACAAAATGACGGTAGCAGAACTGGCTGTTGCTCAAAGGCAGTGGACAACATTTCATGGTGACATGATACTAAACTGCTTTACTCATTAATTAAGACAATTTAACTGATAATCGTCTTTATAAGGATCCAGAGTTCAGTAGCAGCGCAGCTCGCATGCAGTAAACAGTGAGAGCAGCTTGTTCCAGTCTTGGCTTGCTGACCAGCCTGAAGCTCGGGTTTCCATATTAGCATTCGGCAATTTGATCTCTGAACCCTTCAGCCACTGGAAGTCAATGGAAGCCCATCTCCTCCATCGGTGTTTTCACTGGGACGCTCACATCATCCCAAACACTGCTGGATGCAAACAGTGGAAGAGGAGAATGACTGGCTGACTTTCAGAGAGGGCTGAAACTCTCCGATTATCAGATTAGCTGACAGAGGAGAGACGGCGTGGACGACCTGCTGTGAAGTGCTGAATGTCTGCAGCTGCTGTTCAGGAAAACACATCGCTGTGGCGTCGACACACCGATCGAACTTTCCCAAACTCCACCACAGAAGTTCCCTTTCATGCGCTCATACTGCATCTACTGTATCCTGCAGCAGTAAAGCAGATACTTCTTTTTCTCTACAGGACACCTAAACGGGTGTAAAATAAAACTAAAAAGCCTCTCAGCGAACCACCAGGTTCCCACACTCACTTACACGTAAAATTCAAGGATGTTTCCATGACTTTCAAGGTCTTGTTCAAGGAAAATCCTGCATTTCTTGTAATTGATTGTGAATTCTTTTCTTTGGAGTGGATTTTTGTAGGATATTACTCATTTTTGATGCATTTGGATAAGAAATACTCTTCATCTGTGGGATTCTACTCAAAAACAAACATGTTGAAACACTGATCACGGTTGGCTCAGTGCCTTTTGTCAAGTTCAGAAACACTGGTGAAATCCTCTTCTTGTTTTAAAGATATGGCTGCAATGAATCTGCATCACAGGGTTTTCCTCGCGATGCGTTCAGGCTCTCAGAGCTAAATAAGGCACGTTGGCAAATCTACGCTCCGTTCTGTGTTTAAGAAAACGAACCCCACAGTCTGAATGCAGAAACTCACCGTGTGGTCGAGCTCTGCTGAGGCCCGGCGTCATCATGAACTGTGACAGGACTCCAGGAGCCGCGGTGGTGCTGAGGTTCCCCCGCAGCAGGAACACGGAGCCGCTGGACCTGCTGGCTGCCAACAGCATCGTCCGATCCCTGAAGGTGATCAGCCTGAAGGGGCCTTTACCCAGAACTGCAGACAGGAGCTCGTGTGAGTGCAGCGGTGAGAGCTCTCACAATGTTATCATGCAGGTTTGGCTCATATACAGCAAATCCTACATACTTCACATCCCAGCCTCCATTTTTGCAAACTATATTACGTGTTGATCATAGCGCCATTAAAATGAATCAGCAGTTACATCATCATCATAATGTAGTGCAGATTTTTGACATCAACTACATTATGTTAAGTAGCTAAACCAGGAGTATGTTGGTCTAAATCTTAGTAAACCTGAGTCTAAATGCTCCATTTAGTTGCCATAACTGGAGGTGGATACAGTCCCTTTTAACCTTGACACCAAAGATCGATTCACCAACAGCTGCTGTTCTTTACATGCTAATAAATACTGTGATTGGTCACAAGTCTCATCTATGAATGAAGTTCCCACATCGCTGCAGCATTAATGGATCTCACAGTGGCATTTAAATCTCAATTTAAACACAACTTAACCCACAAACCTGTGACTATTTTGAGCAGTAAAAGTCTGAATGGCTGAAACTCAAAATAAATCAATGTCCAATTTCCTTTGACACCACATCTGTGGATCATACTCAGCTCAGCCAGCGAGCTTCTGTTTTATCAAGACCTTTACTATGTGCAAACCTAAGTGTGTGTGTGCTTATAGGTCAGCAGAGAAATCGTCTTACCTTTGTTGTAGAATTCACAGTCATACGCTGCAGAAAGATGCACAGATACAGTCAATAACAATGAAACTGATAATAGTTACAGATGTTAAAAAGCACTTTGGTGCCACATTTTAATGAGGGATACAGTCTTTTAGAGAGACTTTTTAAGCTGTAACTAATGGATTCATTAGTGATTGTTCCATTGTTATAGGTTGTCAGACTGAGAGTCATATGATCTCTTTGAACACAGATGAACAAATAACGCAGGTTTTCCTCTCCCGCGTTCTGACTCACGGCACAGAGACGGGGAGCGCCAGTCGACAGGGACGCCCTGGTGGCAGCAGCGCTGGGCGTACGCCGCCACGCTGGTGCAGAAACATTCACAGTCACCTCCACGCCCGCAGGCGCACGTGTCCGCCAGGCAGTTCATGTAGAACCAGGTAACGTCCACCTGAGCTCAAAGAGAAGAAAAGCAAACACTGTCACATATTTGGGTCCTATCAGGTGTAAAGTCATGTATTCTTTGTAAAGAAGGACAATCAGAAGGCAATGAGCAGTGACAGGGTGAGTTTTCTCCATGGAGGGCGGTGCAGGACAGAGGGCTGCTGTAGTACTGTTACTCACCACTGGGTGGCAGCCCTGGAAGACCTCACCGAGCAGCACGGCACACTGACGCTTTGCAAACGGCTCTCTGAGCGGACTGAGGCTGCAGGGGTGTCTGATGTCCGGACTGTTCACACACTGGACACACAAACACACGCAGTGGTGTTGAATCACAACTTTTATTACGAGAGGTTAAGGAGAGGAGTCTGAGAAGCTTTGATGAAGACGTGTTTAAGAGACCTGACAAACCCAGCTGTGATCTGATAAAAAACAACCGTGATTAAACAAACACATTTCTCATCATCCGTCACCACTTTCTATTGTTTTCATGAACATCATATCACCTCATTCTTCAGTGAACTTGCTGGGCCGTTTGTTTTTTTAAACTTTAACATCTCACTCACCTCTGCTGCCGTCCAGCTGTTTCCAAACTCTTGTGGAGTTGCTGAGTCGATGTTGTCGGGTGTCCTCATCTCGTTCACCGTTTTCATGTCAAAGTTCCCGCAGAGCCCACTAAGCTTCCCCTGAACACACCGCCAACATGTCTCTTTAACCAGATGATCTTAATGCACTGATGTCCACGTAAATATGATCACATCCTGAATATGACGTCCTCATAAAAAGGTTCCACTCATGTTAGACTCCCAATGCAATGTTGATGCAGTACAGCTTCTAACCACAGGTGGCAGCGCTGAGCGTCATGCTGCTGCTGAGCAGTGAGGAAGAAATCATACGCCATGTTTGTTTGATGCTTTATGTGTGTGAGTAAAATCTGGAAAAAATGGCGACAAATCTGTCAAATATTTGACTAAACAACCTCGACTGAACTTGTTCTGTAGGTTTCGACCACGTCACATGATCTTCATCAGTAAATGGAGTTTGCTCAGTTGGAAAAAGTCAAGAATTAAGTGCCAAGCTCAACTTATCAGCGTGGTCAAAGAGTCCTAAAAGTGCTCAGACAGGAAGGTTTGGACATCCACAGTCCTTTGATAAGTGAGCATAATGCATCTGCTGATGATGACCTGCATGTATTTGAACTTTTAATCGCTCTAGATCGAAGCATCAGCTAAATGCTCTAAATTCAACTTCAACACACTCCACGTACCTGCCAGCGAGGTCCAACCTGGATGTGGACGGTGGTCTTCCGGTCCCAGAGGACGGTCACGTCTTCCTCGGGGAAATGAACCACAGTGAAGTGTCCGGCTGGCCAGATGAACATCCTCTGCTTCCTGTCAATCACACTGGACGGATTCTGCGGGGAAACGAGGACTTAAACTTTACTGAAATGTTCTCAAATATGATGAACCAGCAAAGCGAGTCTGAGCGGTGACGCTCACCGGCTTCCCGGTGTTATCATCGAATGCTACGAAGGACCTGCCGATGTTGATCAGCAGAGATTTCCTGCAGATGACTCCGCCGTCGAAACAGTCGACGTTCTCAGCCGCCACGCTGAGCATCACATCAGTGCTGCTCTGTGGAGGAGAGAACACACAATGACAGAAACAACCAAAGTCTCCACAGCAGAGAAAGCCTCCGCATGCTAAACATAATACACGCATGTGTAACGGAGTTACTATGTGGTGAGATTCCACTTGCCATAAAAACTCATCACACAACACGGGAACTTATTTGTCCCATGGCAATTAAATACAGCACCCCTGGGGTGGGGGGGGGGGGGCAGCAGCAGGCGGACCTTGCTGTCTTCCTGGTAGGTGCACGAGTTCTGAGCTCTGGCATGTGTCATATTGATTTCTTTAATTGTAAGGGGTGATTTAAGTTGTCTTATATAAACATACAGCTCCCGTAAGGTTGAGCGCGTCCTTTTTTTCATAAAAAGCTGATATTGCTTTTCTCTTTTTTTGTGTTCACAAATGTCTAGTGCTACACGTGTAGCTAACCTGCATCTTCTTTTCATTTTACATTTTATAGACGTGTATGTGTGTGTGTGTGTGTGTGTGTGTGTGTGTGTGAGAGAGAGAGAGAAGACCGAGGCTGACTGTATGTCGATTTTTCTGCCAGATATCCGAAATAAAAGGCGAGTTGCCAACAGTGAGGGTCTTCGTTCTATGTGTTATACAACGCAACAAGAGCGAGTACAACGCCGCTACACATGCTCACAAATATGTGAGTGACAGAAGTGTTTGTAACTTGGTAACTTGGTGTTTAGAGGATTAAACCTGAGGAAATAGTTGAGAAATACAACACAAAGGCCCCGCGGCGGATGCTGCTTCATTAGGGTAAGAAAAATGATTAATTAATTATTATGGGCTACAAAAAAAATATAATAAAAATAGTAATTATGGGCTACAACAGCAAAAACGAGTAGAGAATGAAAGGAATCATTCTGCTGCATCTCAGTTCGATGAACATAAGCAATAATATATGTATCTGCCTCTGGGTAAAGCCTTTTTTTTTTTTTTTTCTGTCCCATAGCTTCCCCCTTCCTCCTGCCCTAGTGCCGCCAATGGTGATGACATTACCCACCTTACTGGACCCAAGGTTTAAAACACTGGGCTTCTTAAGTCAGGGGAGACTTCACGAGGCTGTTACGAGGCTAAAGAACAGATGTGCCAACATTATCAGGAACTCTGCAGTAAATTCTGCTAGTAGCAAAAACCCCAGCTCAGGTAGCAGCCTCTTCAGCAACAGCATCAACATCCATGAACAACAGTAAGAAGTCTGTTTCTTTGTTTTGTCAAAATTAACATTAATTGGGAGTAATGTGAGCCATTGTTAATGTTTTTTTTTTTCTTGTAACGTTTATTAGATGACCTTTGGCATCTGCTGGACACAGTAGTGGATCAAAGTAGAAGGAGCTCAAGTGCCACAGCAGATGCCGCAGCGGAAGTGGATCATTATTTAGCAGAGGTGAATCTGACCTCTGACCCTGTGATCCGTTAGATGCATTAAAGAATACATACATACATACATACATTAATCAATCTGGACCCCCCCTCCTCTCAACCACACTTGACACAGTCCCCTGCCACCCCTCTCTACAAATGAGAATGTAATGTACGTATACAGAGTTGTTTTTCTCTTCTCTACCCTGTTTACTTTGTTATCGTGACCCTTCTGTGCCACTGTTTTTATGCTTTTTGGAATACTCGCTGGCTGTAACAACGTTTCTCCAGCGTGGGATCAGTGAAGTCTTATCTTAAATCAATAAAAAGTGGTGGCAGGAAAATACCTTCATGAGATAGACTTTGCATGCACCAACGTAGTCGAACAGCAGCCCATCAAACGTCCTGTAGTGGCGATCGCCGTAGGCCATGCACATGGATGGACACGGATGAAACACACACTGGAACGTCCCGTGCTGGCAAACACTACAAAGACAGCAAAGCTTCAGTGATTCAGCATCAACTTGTTCCCACTTAGTGCGAGGAGGTTTTTTTCATGTCTAATGGCCTCCTTTTGTCGGGAGCCTCAGGTTCACTGCAGGCAGAAAAGCGGCCGGTGAATTGTCAAAAGCTGAATCACCGCTCATTGCGCTATTAGGCTGTCATCTACATCTTCTTCGCTGGCTACGGCTTGAAGAAGAAATGGAAGGATGGGAGAATGACTGAGATCACTGGGAGAGTGTTTCCTTTCACCAGCTATGAACAGTCTGAAGTTGAGGGAATCAAAGAGTCATTCAAGGGCCCGCTCTGTTGTCCAGGACGTTTTCTGTCCCATGATAACAGAGAATTATGGATATCAGGTGGCCACTTTCGCCGCTCTGACAGTCTCAGGACTCTGTGCTTTCAGGGCAAATCTGACTTTTAAAATTAGTGACGCTGTTGGAGATTTGTCTGAAATCTGACAGATACTGTCGGTGGATAATTGGCGAGGGCAATGCAAATTTGTACGTCATGACAAAATGGATGAAGACCCCCTAAAGGACGGGAGGAGAATTAAAGCGTAAAGGTCATGTGGGAACACCAGACATTATAGTCTGGATAGAGACTTCATATGTGGCTCGGTCTCCACGAATGCATGAACTCACCACTGATGGCAGGGCGAGGTGACTCTGTCGCCGGGGTAATACTCCTTTCCTTTCCATAGACAGGGGCAGGATGCAGGTTCGAAGCACTCGTCTCCATGTTTCAGCAAACTAGGTTCAAACACAAACATCTTTTTACTGATCTGGAAAATGGAGCTTAGATCAACGAATTCTGGCGATGCACAAATATGTTTTTGGGTTCAATTCTGCACCTCCTTAATCTTACTGGAGGCATCCTGCTCAAACATCCATGAGAAAGATGAAATTCCCTTTGCTCGGTTTGTCTGTTAGCATTCACCCAGATGCAATAACAAGACACTGAACTCCTCACAGGTAGACTCTCTACCCAGGGTCGCATCCCATAGCCTCTCCTTAACACCAAAGACGTCTAAGGTGACGTCTTCAAGCTATTTGCTTTGTCTGACCAACAGTTAAAAACCAAAAGAGAGAAGCAGCAAATCACAGCAAAGAGAACGAAGAACGTTCACAGTTTTTCTTGATAACTGATTCAAACATTTATACTGATTATCAGAATTGTAGCAGATTAATTTTCTGTTAATCATCAAATTGGATAATGGACTGTTTGTAGTTAGTTAAGTGACCAGGACACCAGAGACCACAGTGTGTGTCCAGTCAAGTTTTAGGTAGCTGAAGCTCTGGACTTCCCCACAGATCAGAAACACTGATGGGAGTCATTTCTGTAATGATGATAAGGTCATTGTTCTGTTAGTCACTGACGAATGACCTATTTTGTCATTTAGGTACAGGTTTTAGTAATTGAGACAAAGTTCTGATCAGTGGACCACAGATGACCAGACAGTGAAGGTCTGTGATGTAAAGCCAAGAGTAAGAATAAGCTGATTGAATCGTCGAGTCATCAATAGGCCCATAAAAGAGCCTCATAACTCAGTACAGTCTAATTTGGAGCAATGTTGGTCATTATTGGAGAACTGTGGGCTAACAGGATGCTATCATGTTATAGCATAATCATCATTTGGAGCTCCTGTGTTCACCTCTAATCCAGATATGAGGACTGTCCTTTGCCAGGAGAACGACAGAGGCAGAGCCAAAGCAGGTTGGCTTCCAGAGCGAAGCGATGCCAGCAAACATGAGGGGTGGGCGACCGCGGATGAAAAGCGCTAACACTCGTTAGCTACATGAGAAAACCAGACAATTGGGATTCTCAGAGATAGAGAGAGAAACAGTCTTTGTCTGGTTGCCTCCATTTGCTTTCCACTCTGCGAGACGAAGCTGATAAGTATCTTGTAATATCCAGGGTTGAGCTATATCCACTGGCGAGGCCGCAGACAATGAAGCGACATACTGAATGGTCCCGCCACAAACCTCAGGTTCATCTGAGTAGAGTTACACCCCAGATAAAACGGCGTTAACAGCTTCCTTTATCCGCCCGCCAAGCTGCCGTATCAATTACTCTGATCAAAGATTCCAAAATCATTCATTCTCTCGACCTACGAGCACATTATGAATAAATCCTCGTGAACACAGGCCTCATTTTGAATTTAATTCTATCGGACGATGTAAAGTGACGGAGGGAGATGTAGCTGCATCGAGCGACGACGGCTGAGCGATGGTTGACTGCAGCCTGCGATGCCTCCGCCGTTGTAAGATGGTGGTCGCTGTTATTCTTCACGGGATGTAATGATGCATCGGCAGAGCGTCAGCACTGCAAACCAAAGAGCCTGAAATCAGGTAACACCTCCTGAGGAGAAGTTTAGCTGCAGAAACTTGTTCCCAAAGTGCAGAACAGAGGAAACAAAAGCAGAATTTATGACAACTGTGACATGTCGGGTCTCGTAAAGCTCCTGCAGTGGAAAAGGGATCCAGGTGGCCAGTCAGTGTTAAACACAAGCGATGGATTCAACACAAAAAACATATATGTACGCCTTAATCCTTTAAAAATCAATGGCTCCTTAATACCTGAACCTATCATACACAAATCATGACATAAGATATAATCATATATACATGTGTGGTTATATATTGGACATTGAAATGTTCTTATTACATATTAATATTTTCATTTTCAGAGCCTTAATTTATCTTTGCATTGGAAATCATCCAGCTTCCTAAGCCAGAGGCAAAGTGCCAGTTGGGCTCAAAGCCGGGCACACATCGACCTTTGTGCTCTGCTCAGGCTGCGGACGACGTACTTAATGAGATTTAAGGGCTTAATTGAGGTTTGCCTGAAAGTTCTGCTACATTTTTTTTAAAGTCTGCAAGTACGAAACAGTTAAAGATACAGGACACCAGCAGCTAATATCAGCCTCAGTAACTTGACTAACTGTTGATGTTGAAAGAGTCAACGTGGTTCACAGCGTGTCGTGTCATCACCCCCCAGGCTGCATCTTCACTCAGACGTTTTCGTCTTTGTTTCGTACTCAGTTTCTGTTCCTAACACCCACAGACCTCTTCAGGACGGTCTCCAGGCAGACAGCAGGTTTTTATCCTATGGCTGTATGTATGTACGCTCTGTAACCAAAACCACATTCTGGTATGCTGCACGGTCCCGCGTTGCACCTGAGAGTCCAGGTTCATGCGAGTTCAGCGGGTCTAATTGTCAGAATGAGGAAGGAATGAATGGTCTACGTTTTGATCATAAACAAAGTGTGCCATTGTGAATGAAAACACAATGGATGCTTCTGTCAGCACCTCCGCTCATTATTTCCCATTAGAGGTTTTTAAGTCCTGCTGCGGATGAATACCTCGCAGTTGACTTTGAGTTGGGATTATTTTTTTCTCTTCTGTTTTCATGACAATCATCTAAGTGCAGTATGAATATGACAGAGGGAACACCTGCTTATCATCTGCTGTCTGCTTTAGAGAGCAAGATGAGGACATGTGCTGCCTTGTAGGAGGCCAAAAAAAGAAAAGAAAAATGTGCTTTTTAAGCCAAGAGGAATACTGAGACTGAGCTCCTGGCTTTATATTTTGTATTGGTTTTTGCTCATGTTCACCATCATCCATGAGAAAAAATGCTAAAATGCTAAAAACATCCATAACGACGTTATCTTGCGCTAATACTTCTCTCTGAAGCGAGCTAAATGTGTTTTTTTCTTCTATTAACTTGTTGATTTTCACTTAAAGTCCCAGACATTCCTCTGATCAGCGTGGTGGATCGCTGCTATAAATATTTTTTAAATCTGCTTTGAAAATGTTTTATGTGGAAGAATTCAACACATTTGTGAGACCTGAAGGACGCACGCTGCCTTTGGGTGAAAGTCTACAGAACCCAGCAGGCACAGGGATCATAAAGTACAAGTAAAACATTAGAAATCCCTGCAAACAGATGAATAATTGCTAAATTAAGCTGCTAAACTGAGCACGCAGACTGACGAACCGTGCGTCATCACCTCAGTCTCACCAGACGTGAACTATGAGGAGGCCCAGAAACGTCAGATGATAAGTTCTGTACACGTAGAGTCCCGTCAGGTGTTGCTGCTGACAGATCACAGCCTCCACCTGCAGCGCGGTGGCTCAGCGGTTTGTCACGGATAGAAGATTCTGGATTTGATCCCCAGCCGGGGCAGAGTCTTTCTGTGAGGCGTTTGCGTGTTCTCCCCATGTTTCCTCTGGGAGCTCTGGTTTTCCCCACCATCGGGGGCCGTGCCCTGGACCGGGGCTCTGGCTTACAGCTGGAGCTGGTCTCTGGGACAGAGCACTGATCCTCAGGGACGGTTAAATGCAGAGTATGACTGTATGTCACAATGAAGAATCTGTATTCTGCAGAGTTCAGGTCATGTGAAGTTTCATGTGCAGAGATTATAAATCCACTTTTTTTTTTTTTGCAGTCTGCGTACTCAGTTCATTTATCCATCGCCACAGTTTTCTATCATATGACCACTGGAGGACGACTTATAAGAAAACTACCCAAAGGTACCTGGAATGTATTTTTTTTAGATTCTTCCTCCTACAAATGTACACAAACCTGGTCTGATTGTAACCCTGATTCTAATTTATTCATATATTATTAATATATTTTCACACCTGCCTAAAACTTTTGCACAGTACCGTATATTCAAAGTATGTCGACTGTGAAAAACGATCTGATGATCTAAAGATCGGACTCGGGACTGAACCTGAACTGTCGGCGGTCATCGGGGAGCTGAATGAGATCTCTTTGTGTCCACGTTTACTGCAAAATTACGTCAAACTATCAGGTAGCAGGAAGTTCGTACCATGACCGGCATTCTGGGATTCAGCCTGTGCGAGACTCTCGTCATCGTGAAGGTCATCCTGCTCAAAGTGGTGAGTATGAACGCATGAATCACAGCTGTGAGGTCAGAGGTGACGCAGTGTCAGAGGGTGTCTCTGTACCTGTCCAACCTTTACATGCCCCTGGACGAATCACTGCGGGCAGAAACTGATGCTATTAATAGACTGAGACTGACGTGAGGAAGGAGAAGGTTAACGATATCACGTTATTGTGCTCAAGAGACCATAAATGAAAATGTTTTTGGGTTTTTGGTGCTTGAAGGTTTGTTTTATTTGAGGGGATTTTTGTTAAACTTCTCAGCTTCTCACTGTCAGCTCGTCCTTTTAGAGGCTTTAACCTTCAGGCTGGAGGTCAGACGTCCTGAGATTTGGGACCTCATCCTCTTGTATGAACTTACCTTTCATGTGTTTTATTTTATATGTCATATTACAGGTTATATAAGTGGTTCTTTAGATTAAGGTTGAAACCAATAAAGATGTTTAACAAACACACTGTTTTCTTTTGTGTTGAATAGATTTTTCCTTTAATAGCATCAGGAAACCTTTATTTTAGCTGTTGGTGTATCGAAAGAGCTGTCAGTCGTTTTGAGATTGTTTGTCGTCTCTTGTATTTTATGTGGTCTGACTGTTTGTTGGGCTTCTCGTTACTCATGTCCTTGAATAAACCTTTCAGGGAACCACAGATTCAATCCAATCCAATCCGACAGTGGACAGATTGTGTCTTCATATGTACGTTTAGCTGTGTGTTCGTTAAGATTTTGTTCTTTCCATCACGTATTAAGTTTGATTTGTACTTCTCTTGTTGTGTTTATGCTTCTGACAGTTCTGCGTTTAGGAGAAAGAGAAAGCTTACGAATAGTATTGATTGTATATCAGGTGTGTATGTCCAAAAGCTGCTGCACACTGGGCTTCTGTTGTCAGTCTGCTGTATAATTTGTGCATAAGTGTCATAAGATAGGACATGTTTAAACTGACCCCTGCCTGCGCATTTTGTAATCAGGATGACTCTTGGTTGATGTCACAGAATGAAAGCACTTAACCCTCCTTTCAGGCCGACAGCCAGAGAGGATTACAGTGATCAGATGACTGTAATCTACTCCACCATGTCTGTCCGCCTCGGCTGCTGCCTGTAAGGACTTTTGTCTCCTGCTGATGATCTAAGACTCCTCAGAAAACATGGCTGCTATCAGCAACTCAACAGCAGTTTGATTCCTTTCAGTCTCAACAAATCTCAGAAATAATCTTTAAGCTATAGTTTCTGACCAACCTGCACGATTTCAGCTGAGCCCGCTGAACTATCAAAGCTTTTAAAAATAATGGATTCATACTACTTTTGTTCTGACTCGTTCAAGAGAAGAACTGCATGAAACTGACAAATGACAGAAAACTGGCCCAAAACCAGTTTTTTACAAACATGACTTTCTGTATTATGAGGATTCTGAAAATCCTCAGTGGAAGCTGTGGTCTGAACGGACCGATCTCCAAATGAAGACGCCCCTCCTCCGTCCAGGTGACCAGCGTCACCAGGTACCGGGAGTTTTTGATCCTTAACCCAATGCCATCCTCCTGCAGAGGAAGAAGGAGGAGGAGGAGGAGGAGGAGGAGGAGGAGGAGGAGGAGGAGGAGGAGGAGGAGGAGGAGGATTATTCCT
Organism: Chaetodon auriga; assembly: GCF_051107435.1. Taxonomy (NCBI): domain Eukaryota; kingdom Metazoa; phylum Chordata; class Actinopteri; order Chaetodontiformes; family Chaetodontidae; genus Chaetodon; species Chaetodon auriga. The sequence continues at coordinate 30,538,983 of NC_135074.1, read as the reverse complement.
GGCTTGTGTGACATTTTTAAAGAGTCTTTAACCAGTCTGCAGGCCGACCCCCGACTGACCCCGGCTTCAGTGACACAGTCAGCCTGGGACACTCAGAGCGTCAGGTTTCACTAAACCCACACAGTCATTTCTTAACCTTCACTTATCAAGAAAAGGTCACGCTCTCCTGCAGCATCACACTGCGTCACCTTCAGACATGAACACGCCTTCATACCCGACAGCTGACCAAGACCAGAAGCTCAGACCACGTCAGCAGTTTGAGTTTCCGTAACATTCTTCAAACCGCTGTGAGGACTCACACCGGAAAGCTTCCAGTCCACACGCCTCAGGTCACAAACAATCAACAGAAAACACCTCAGGCCCCACATAAGTCAGCCTCAGGGCCAATCAGCCTCAGGGCCAGTCGGCCTCAGGGCCAATCAGCCTCAGGGCCAGTCGGCCTCAGGGCCAGTCGGTCTCAGAGCCAGTCGGCCTCAGGGCCAGTCGGCCTCAGGGCCAGTCGGCCTCAGGGCCAATCAGCATCCAGCAGGGCTGCACTAGGTGGGAAAATGTGTGATAAATCTGCAGCATACGAGACGTGACAAAGACACCTGTGGTTGTATGTGCTGCATTAGTGTTTGCATTCCAATCTTCAAGCACAAACTCATTTGTCAACACATCTGCACAAAAATGCCAAATTTCATCGGTGCTGATTTTCGAACTGCATTTGGCTCGAGCTGGAGGGGCATCACTCACCCGGGAGGGCAGGTGCACCCGGCCACGCAGGGCTCATGTGTCGAGCAGGTGAGGTTGAGCAGGTAGGATTCACAGGTGCGCTCGCAGGCCACGCCCCTTCCCGGCAGGAGGCCATCGTCCCCCTCTGAGCAGTTCTGATAGAGCTGACCGGGTGGACACAACCTGTCTGTAAGAGGAGAAGAAGAAGACGAGTCCTTCTCAGTTCAGAGTGCCTTCGAGAAACAACGTGAGGTTAACGAGTTCCAGCATTATTCTCTGCCACACTTCATCCATTTCCCTTATTTCTTCCTCTTCCACCTCATTCCTGCTGCGTTTCAGCTTCTTTTATTTTTTCCATGCTTACGTTCTTTTCCATGATTGTTCCTAGTCATGATGTAAGACTGAGAGAAGGAGAATGACAGCGTTCAGGTTCAACCGTCCTCACTCCAGCTCGTCACATTCAGACACTGAGACCCCTTTGGCGTCACTTTTTAAGGCAGCGGGCACCTCTTTGGCTTTCTTTCTACATGCTGGGTAATCTGACGGACGAAGGCCTGCCTGCTGCAGAATCATCCACATTAACGCGACATGTTGAACGAAGCATCAGCTGAAGAAACAACTAAAGTCACGTACCGCTCTCTGTTGTTTGGGACACCAGTTTACCGCTCAGACAGAGTCTGCAGGGGGACACAGAGAAGACAGGCTGATGATGATGATGGTGATGATACATGATGAAGATCAATACAGAAACTATATGGGAGGTTAATGCATTCATAAACTTTAAATTAAATACAAAGATTTCTTGAAGACAAGTTGCAGTTTCTAAGTGTTTTCTGCTCATTTCTTAAAGTTTTCTGTTTATTTCACATTTGGAAATATTTGTTTGTTTTCATTATTCTTCCTGTCCAGCGCCGCCAGAAGAAAACTGTCAGCATATCAGTCTTAGTGTAGTTTGTTGTTCATGCCATTCAAATCATGTCATTCTGTGGAGTGTAACAGATATTGCAGCTCCTCTGGGAGCCGAGTGAGGCTGCAGAATTTCACTTTTGTTCACAGTAAATATTCTGAATGAGGTCCAGTTCAGAAATGGAGCAGCACTTTGTCTGCTGGTCTGGGTCGTGACTGACAGGAGTCATTGTCAGTGTCACTAAAGAAACAGGAGGAAATCTGACCCACAACAACAACCTGAAACCTTAGACAGCTTTGTCTCCAGCGTTCAGCTCGTAGCTTCTCATCCACAGTGATGGATCATCCGAACTGACTCCAGCTGCTTTAATCATCGTCATTAATTAACACTGAGGTCTGGAAAACATGGGAGTGTTTGGAGGGTTAAGATGAGAGGATCTTACTGAACACCTGCTGACGTCATGATCACATCCCCCGGTTCATAATCGACTCCGAGGAAGCTGCAGGGACACTCGCTCCTGAAAAAGCAGCAAACAAAAACAAACACACAGAAGAGAAGAGCAGCTCAGATCACTGATGCAAATGTGTGACAGGGAGATAAAACATCAGTATGAATGTTCAGGAGGAGCACATCAGGCTTTGGGTGAAGTGAACCAGACACCACTCAGTTGGTTCATTATTGTGTAAAGAATTATGTTAAAGGGGCTTTGTGTTACTTTAAACAGAGCATTACAGGTAAGTGGAGAGGGGACAGATAAGCAGGCTTTAGGAGGCGAAATGAGCGCTCGAGGTGCCGAATCCACAACCAAACCTTCTTCAAAAAACTTCGACAAAGTGTTTATTATGAAAACATCCTAAACTCACAGTGGATCTACATCATGTAAATGTGTTTAGCAGAGGCTGAAAGCTTTGTAACATATAGGCCAGCGCCACACATCGGCCTCTGTACTACAAATTCTTTCTCACTGGTTATCAGATATCTGTGTCGTCCCCAGCCCGAGTGGGAATGAAAGGGGGGTTTCACGGAGAATTCCTTGATGTAACTCTATCACATGGTAAGTAAGGCACCGCGCTGCACTAGGATGTAAAAACCTGGGACATTTAAGAGGAATTAAGCTGCATGTCTTCTAGGGTAGAGCAGGCTGAAAGGGGGAGCACGATTACTGAGGTCTGCAGGAGAGATACAAGGCTTTCCACTTAAAGGCTGACCTAAACTTCACAGCAGATACAAATATCACTCTGAGAGCGTTTGTTTGGTGGAGGGACTCCAGCCCGTTAGCTGTTTAAGGGGCTTCACAACATCGCAGCAGGCAGAGCTGCTCTGAAACACAAGCAGGACACTGACTTCCTCCTGAAATCAACGCTGAAATAAGAGCGAGGATGTAACAATGATTTCCTGTCACAGTGATAATGACTGCATCGTTCTTTTTGTGTTACAGGCTGATTGACATTTTTGCTGTCTTGACTGGAGACCCCGCCCCCTCAGCCTTACCTGTGCACGCAGGTGTGTGTTCGATGGTTGTAGAAGGAGCCCAGAGGGCAGACGCAGCCCTCCTCGCACTCCTCCCCGCAGTGCTGCGGGACGGAGAGGGCGGAGCAGCGGCGTTGGCAGGATGACACACAGGTGCCGTACTGCATGGTGGCAGGACAGGTGACCGCTGCAGAGAGAGGCAGCGTTAAACTTTTCTCACATGTGCAGCGTTACTCCCCAACACCTGAAATCCGATTCTGATCTTCCCTTTAACAGCTGTAACATGTTAAGTTCGTGACCATCGCCTCCTCCCTTTGTAACACTTCAGTTTCCATCCCATTCATTTTAATTTCAGCCTCAGTCGAGTTAAAGGTGTGCCGATTTTGTGCTAGTGCTCCCAAATCCCAAACGTTTCTGCTCTGAAGCTCGACTGTGAGCATCGTCACAGAGCTGGAAGCAAAGCCCGATTGGCCGATCAGATTTCCAGGATGGCATCCTGTGGTTCTGCGCCTTCCTTCAACACTTCATTATAATTCATTCATAAATTCAGCTGTGGGAGGCGAGTCCTGGGACAAACCAGCCTCTTCCACCTGTATGCAGAATGTGTCAGCATGTTGGGATGTGAACGCGTGCTCACCACAGTCGGGGATCTGCGATCGAAAGTCAATGATGACGGAGAATCTGCGGCAGTGGTGAGCGTAGTGGGCCAGCGCAGAGCAGAGGCAAGGCGTCCCGCACTTACAGGTGTCTGAGCGACACTGCTGATGGAAGGACGTGGGGCTGAGGTACTCGTGGCAGGCGGAGAACAGATCCTGGTTCAGTACGTCACACATTTCTGAGGCGTAGGTCACTGAGCAGAGGGAGGAGCAGGTCGACATCACGTAAACACATAAACACTTCGAGAAATGGCAGAAATTCATCAGGACAACAGCACGAAATATACAAATACTGAGTGTAAAATCCAAATTTACTCTGACCTCTACCTCAGAATGAGCCAGCTATTCAAACACATCTACGTAAACCCACGAGTCTGCAGAGGTTTACTGTGAAGCAGCTAAAGGAAAAGAGACACTGACCGGCCTGCTGGTGTGTGTCACAGGGGTCGAGCTGAGGCGTGCTCAGGCTGGGCGAACAGGCCGATGAGACTCTCCAGGCGTTTCCAAACAGCTGGGGAGTGTTTTCTATCATACCTGACGGAGATCTGCAGGTAAGCAAGAGCATAGATTCAATACAACTGGCTAGAAAACAGCTAGCTCGTTTTGTTTTTCATACAGTGAATGTGATGCCGGGACGAGCATCCAGTGTCGCTACCATCGAGTCTCAGGGTCGTACTAAACCCAGCGTAGTGCTCCCAGTGGTGCTGCAGGTTCTACAACATTAGCAGCAGAATAAAGGTAACCATGCTGACAGGTGGTGCTACAGCAGCACAGCGTCTTAAGGGACAGTTCACACCAAAATCAACGACATTTCTTCTGGAGTTTTAGAGACATCGGCTGCCTTATTTCAAATGTAATGCAACTAGATGGAACAAAACTGCAGCATAAAAACTATTTTTAGTAGCATGTAGGAGTGAGGTTGTAGAAAGATGGCGGTCCAACATGGCGGACTGTGAAGACGAAATGTGAAATTCAGTTTTGACGTGCGGGCAGCCGAGTCTGCAGTCTGCCAGCCACGACTGATTGACCTCTGAGATGGACTCAGTGTCCTTCAGACGGGCAGAAGAAAGGAGCGATTTCTGACTGACCCTCCTGTTTGTTTTAGCCTTTTAATGTGCCCGTTTTGATTCATTAAAACAGCTGCTAATTAAAAATGTAGCTAAAACAACATTTTAGAAACACAGTAGATGTTCACACTTAATAACAAAAATGAGGACAAAATGTAAAACAGAGGATTCCACAAGCCATCGTTTTACGCCTTTTCTGGAGAGCTGGAGGAAAAGTGAATTCCAGTTTTCCTTCTAGTAGCAGACGACCGCTTGAGTCCCAACTCTGATGTATATCCACTTACAGCTGTTAGACAACATCCGCCCTTTATGGCCGCCCATTACGATACGGTACAGTGGAGCCCCTATTCCGCTAACAGTAAATTCCTTGTTGAGGTGGCGTGTCCAGTTGGGCGCTCATCTGGCCCGCCTTAAAGAGCTGATCAGAGAGCGAGGCTTTTGATGCCGAGCCGCAGAGCCAGTGTGCATTACAGAGAGAGAGTGTGAGAGAGGGAGCACTTCAACATCACCTCCCTCTCTGCCTCTGAAACAGGAGCACGCTCTGTCTTTTTATCATCGGAGGGGGAGCTAACGGAGGGCGCGGGAGGGGTCAAAGGTCAGCCGGCGCACACTTACAGGAAGTCATCTTGAATGTTGCCGTTGAAGGTGCCGCAGAGGCCCACCGTGTCGTCCTTCCACGGCTCCTCGGCCTGCAGGTAGAGGCGGAACTCCTTCCAGCTGTACTGCAGGCGCAGGCCGAACGCCGTCTTCACCTGGAGGAACATGGACGACAGCTCCTGGATGTGGAATATGTCTGCGGGAGAAGTGGGACATTTCGGCTTAGAGGACGTTAATTTAAGCACATATACACTCACTGCTGCATAAACAAAGTGTCCTGTTATGTTTCGAAGCCTAAATTGTTTACATCCATTTTCAGAAGCTGCCAATCTTCTTCTTTCCTGCCTTTCGTTGGTGCATTGCTACGTCTCCGGCACATTACCGCCACCAGTTGACCAGTGGGATGTCAGCAGGACTATATATCATGTCACACCCGAATCACATGACACATGATACATTTAAAGAGTGAAAATCTTGTTTCTGCTGACCTCCAGTGGTTTTAACTTTTCACCTGCACTGCAATGCACCATGACGGTCAGCCCGGACGCTTAAAGTCACAGGAGGAGGTGCTGAGAGGAGGTCAGTCTGTATAATGATGTCATACTATGTGATGGTATTTACTGTGCAACGGTAGAAATGTGCCCACCGGTAGAGTTTAGGTAATACAGTTTCGTTCACAGGAACGTTCCCTTCAGCCGTATTTACAGAGTGCAGCAGCTGCCTCATGCTCTTTTCTGTCTGCCTATATGTAAAATATACAGTCATCGTTATGGATGAGTCCTCCTCCTCCTACCCACCACCATCCCTCACCTAAACCAAACGGACGATTTCCACCAAGTGAGAAGACATCTGACAAATGTGCTACATGTGTGAAAGGACAACTCTGGACAACATCTGGACCTGAATCCATGGACATTGTCCAGAATTCACATGAGAAAACAGCTTTAATGTCTCTGCTACGTATTCAGGGCCGACGGCGGCATGTAGCAGTTATTGTTGTTGTTGTAAGTGTTGTCTCGTGTGATGCAGTTGCTTTTGTTTGTATGGAAGTTCCAAACAAAAGAAGTGCCACAATATTAGATAACGTTCACACAGTTAATCATAAAATAAACAAAAGGCTGTCGACTCCATCAACACAACGCTACAGTCATGAAAACACTGGTGCGAAAATGGAGTGATACTCAGAGGGAACACAAGTATTGGGAAAATGTCCGTTCAATAGCACAGCTGTCATTCAATCCGTCCCCGCTGTGACCCTCAAAGCGCTGAAAGAAGTCGGGAGCTGGATGTGAACAATGTCGGGAGGTGACAAAAGACGAGGGAGTTACCGTCAGAGTACGGCAGGGAGATGCGGTACTGTCCGGCCATGAAGACCTCTCCAACGTGGCTCAGTGTAATCTCTGTTCTTGGATCCTCGTCAATGACCAGGTTAACTGATTGGATGCAGGCCCCATCCAAATTCTGCAATTGAGACAAGATGGCTTGATAAAGCATGCTGGCATCGTCCCAAACAGCAGCGATTCAGATACACACCAGGACACAATGAGGGTGAAATAATGGGAAGAGAAGAAAACAAGAAGGGGAAAGAGAGTAAAAACTGTTGTACTCTCAAATATCGCCGCCTCCACGACACACAATGAGCTGTGTGGCTTCGTTTGTTTGACTGTTTGCTAGTCTGCAATTGTAGAAAAGTATAAATGAATAAAATAAAATGTAAATCCATTAAATTGAAATTTTAAATCAAAGTCATGCCTTTAAAAGGGCCAAGCCACACCAGTGGCCCCTAGAGGCTGCAATGTGTATTACAACACGCAACACAAAACTGCTTTTGAACTCTTCAGGTGTGTTCAGACAGAAACCATTTGTGTTTATCTGCCTTTGACAGACGATGTGCTGGACCAGCTGTTCAGACGTTAGCTGGCCATCGAGCAGTGGGCAGCGAGCATCGACCTGTGGGAGCATGTCCAGGTGTCTCACCAGAAACTCTTTGTGTTGTTTCCCTCAAGACCTTCTCCTTTCTCCTTTCTCCTCTTGGCTTTGTGCATTTATGAAGAGGATACATAAAGCCCTGAGATACACACATTTTTTTGGATTAAGTTGAAACACTTTCAGTTTATACGAATGCATCTTTGCATCAGTTCGCTCCCCCCGTCACATTTGTAGCTACTTGCATCATATATCATTATATCACAATATAATTTTGATATGTTGCGCACCAAGCAAAAGCGAAAGCAGAGTGACGTTACCTCCTGCATCACACTCAGACCACAAAAACACAAGGAACTATTTCAATGTTGTTTCAAACATTGGAGAGACATTGAAATGTGATCCAGGAAGCGTCATGATAAACCAAAGCTTAGGTCTCATGAAATGAATGAGGGGACCGTTGTTTTAGCAGTAGTGCTAACGTCTGTGGGAACAGTGATCTGACCCCAATCAGGTTGACCAGATCTTAACCACATGACATGACAGGAACTGTGCATTATGAGGAATGATCCTATGGACGACTCTGGAGGACAATGACAGCTGTCGCTCAACCATCCAGCAGCAAGTCAAACACTGACCGGTGCAGAGGTTGACGTCCAGAACCTCTGACAGTGCATCATATTGTAGAATAAAACCTGCTGCAACTGTCACAAAAAGTAAATACTCAGAGAAATCACAACTACTTAAAAACTGTACTTCAGTACTTATTAAAGTATTGTCAGTTACTCTGCCGCTCTGATATTTTAAAGTAAAGAGGTCTGCTGACAGTGAGCCATCTGCCTCTATGAATCGTCTCTTTCATAAGTGGCAGAGCCCCATGGCCGAGGTTTGAGCCCCCCCCCCCCCCCCCCCTTCTACTCTTCCCATCATTCACCTCCTGTTTTCGCATAACCTCCTCTCTGTCCAAGTCCCCCACCCCTCCAGCGCCTCTCTTCACCTCCCTCCTCACTACAAAGCCGTCCACAGCTCTGTCAGTCAGGCCAGATAAGGTAATCCTGTTCAGTTGGCTGTTAGAGGTCTCGGGCCTCTGCTCTGATGAGTGGGACATCTTATATCTCGCCTCCTCCCCTCCACCGCCCCCTGCTTGCTGAGCGGCTCAAAGGCTGCTGGGAAATTGCAGGCTTGGAGAGGGGGGAGAGGAGAAGAAGCTCTCAGTCTTTTGTTGCTTTTCATGTTCATTATCTGCCACAGTTTGATTGAGGCGTTTCCTCGAGGCTTTCGTTTCACTGAGTCGCAGCATGGCTCTTGGTCAAAAACGACCTGGGCTCAGCAGGGATTATTGAGCGCTTAAATTATGATATGATCTACATGACAGACAGCCTGCGTAAAGCTGTAAGCTGAGAAGCAGAACAGTTTGAGCGCAGAGGCTGAAGTGGGAGAAGTGTGCAAACAGTGAAGAGACGTTTGCCTCAAAATGTGGAAAAACTGTCACAACTGAACAAGAAGGATTTTTGAAAAATAAAATGACAACGATGCAGATTAAACGTAACTCACGGCTCCACACGGGGCGTTCTGGATGGTGACGGTGAACTTCCCTGAGTTGCGACTTTTGGCGAGGACATACTGGCATGTTGCAGGGAAGGTGTAGATCCGCCCGTCAAAGGATTGAAAGTACATGTCGCCGGTCACGGAGCACTCGCCTGGAGACAGTCAGACATTTTTCACTTACTTCCTTCATTCTTCTGCGGATGCTTTCGACCAGCAGACACCTGCTCAAGAGCACTTCAATGGCATGTTTTTCCATGATCTCTGAATGAAAGCTTCCTCTGGATAACAAGGGAGCTTTTTCCCTTCTTGTTCCCAAATCCAGAGGCCTTCTCTGCCCCGGCCTTGCTCTCTAATTAGGATGTTTCCTTTTCCCTTGTTCCTGACCAGGAAGCTTCCCTGTTTTTTGTCAAAACTAAACTGCGACACTTCAGCCCTCCTTACCGTTTTACTTCCTGTTTTGTTTTTGCTCTCAAACTTGAAAATATCATCCTTCATTGCTTATCGGGAAAGCATCCTCTGTCTAAACCATCTCTTTCACTGCTCATTATTGCGATGCTTTCTCCTTCCTCCTCTGCCTCGTTTGCCCTTTTATTATGACTTTGCTCCTTTTTTTCCTGCTGAATCAGAACGCCTCCTCCTTACTTGCCTTTCACCCTAACTAGAAAACATTTCCTTGCACCATAGGAAACATTTTCCTTACTTCACATTTGGCGGTTTGATGGTTTTTCCTCTCTAGTTCCTCAAGTAGGAAACTTCCTCCTTTCTTGAGTCCTAACTACAGGACTTTATACACACAGAGTATAGGAGCTGATTTGTTGAGAGCACCTTTGGATTGTAGTAAAATAATCACCTCCCATCACACGAACAGGCCTGCAGTACAGTTTGAGTAAAAACTGAACCACCCACTGAGGGAAGGCACAAACCTGGGCAGCTGTAGTCGGTGCAGTTCCACAGTCCACCCACACATGTGCTGAAACAGAAAGCAGAGACGTCCACAGGTGGGGAACATTAAAGGCTGAGCTAATCAGCAGGATCACTGACAGAAACTGGACACACTGAGGCCAGGTGGTCAGATCTGAGAAGATTAAAAGGACTGCATGAGGTCTGCAGGACAATATCCTGTTTTTAATACATTATGACATGTAATGCAACATGGTCTCACATGTGTCCACCGAGGGTTCATTTAAGATGGAAACGGACTGAAAGATGTTTATTAATAGATGCTATTTGAACAGCATGAAGCTGGATCTCCTCGCTGTTTCACGCGTTTGAATTTTCAGTATTTGAACAGCTCAATCAAAGCTGGGAGTGGATTCTTACAGGAGGCGGGAGAGAGATTAAACGATGCTCACCAGTTGTTGCATTCCTCCTGCAGCGTCTGCCCAGTTGGATAAAACATGCCGTGGTACTCACAGGGACAGTCAGAGGGCGTCACACAGCCTCCGTCCTCAAAGATCAGACCTGAGGAGAGACAACAGCAGAGACAGAGACAGATATACAGAAAATGATTGCTTCACAACATCTGGAGCTGAAGACATCAGAACACAGACAAGACAAAAGATGCTGTCCTGTTAATAAAAGATTCATTAATTTGGTGGGATATTTTAAGATCAGAACATGAGACAAACTATAATAAAAGGTGCACTTGCAGAAGTCTTCTACTACAGTAGATATTAAAATCTGAATAGAAAATCACCATCTGGACAGTAGCATCCGTCCAGGCAGGCCAGCTTGCTGTCAATGCAAGTTCGCTCCAGGTTGCAGGACGCCGGGCAGCAGCTGATGCATTCCCTGTGCTGCAGACCAGGTGAACACTGCTTCGCTGGTCACAAAAATTAAGCACAACACAGAATCAAAAAGTTTCTTCAGCTGGAAATTTTCAGTCAGACAAACACTGACAGCTTTAATATCAGAGCACCTGCTGTGTCTGAAGATAACACAGCAAACTGCAGCCTTAAAACTCATCTTAGGCTGCACCTCTCTCACACAAGTGAAGCGAGATAGATTAACAGCCCTTTATGTGTGTTAACTAGAAAACTAAACCATGTAGCCTGATAGATAACCTGAGACAGTAAACAGATCTGCTGCACTTGACTTTAGCAACAGTAAGCTAACAGTCATGTAAGCTAGGCTACAGCAGTGCTCATCTGGTGGCTAAAAATCATTTAAGATCATGTAGGTTAAACACAACTGATCAATAAAAATAGTGAAACAAAACAATATTATTAAAAACTGACAATTGTTACATAAAATAGACTAAAATGTACTCACTAATTTGAACTCCTGTGCCCACTACATAATTCTCTGAGAATGAACTGAGCGTAAAATTCAGCTGCTGTAGAGTTTGGTTGAACTGAAACGTGCAGCTTATTGGTCCTCTGTGGCAAAAACACCAGGAAAAAACGTACCACAGTGAGGAATGTGCTGCCGCCAGTCGTGCAGTGGGTGGTCGGCGTGGGCGCAGGCCCGGGCATACTCGCTGAACACCTGGCATACCACATCACCGCTGGGACCCGACCTTCAACAGAGCAACAAACAGAGAAGGACTATTTGAGTGGAGCCAGGAGAGGAGTGGCCATAAAGCTCGGTATGATGAGCTGGTCAAATAACTACCCACCAGCTGTGTCTCCATCACGGGGGAAAACTGGAGAATTGTCTGTTAATGAGCGAATCTTCCAACTAGCCTTTAATGGAAAGGTAGCGCTGAAGGTATGGCTGTCTCAGCTATGAACTCAGTCAAAGGTGAATTTGCCTCAGAGCTCAGTAAATCCTAAAGTCTTACTACTCTCTGCTCCAAAATCACTCTTGAGTTAATCATAACAGACTGCCAGAGCTAATGTTACTCACAGAAGGAGGGCACGTTCAGGATCATGGACCTGAGCCACCAAAAAATGCAAATGAGAGAGCTGTGAGTGGACTTTTAAACCAGAAGGTGACAAAAGGATGGAGGATCCGCGAAGTTTTTAGCATTGCTGTCTGTCAGGAATCACCAAAGCCAGAAATGACCAGACGTTGTCAGAACAGTAGAAATGCAGAAATGGTGCAAAAAGTGAAGGTAATATGAAAAACAGGGACTAAAATAACATTGTATAGGAGGTCAACCTGAGAAATGGCCTCAGATTAGTATCATTCATTCTGCTGAGTGACATTCATCGGATGAACATCTGGTAGACTCTGACTGAGAACTTGGTGACAGCCTGACAGCCAGGACAAAACGTATCTCAACAGGCAGATCTGGACCCGGTGGTCTTACATGCAGAGGTCGTTGGAGCAGCTGGCCATGTAGGACAGCGGGCTGACAAAGTCGTGGCAGCTCTGAAACGGTGGATCCAGCAGCATTGCACACACCTCCTCCACTTTCTGCAGCCACAAAACACACAGAGTTTTTCACTCATCATCCAAAATTCACGATCATGGAAAAGCAATTTTGTGTTGTATTTGCTGCTTTTGTCTGCAGCAACCTGCAGTTTCTATCAGGCACCTTACCAATAAGACATGAGGGTCGACTGCAGCACAGGGTGAAGGGAAGTCCGAAGGCACCGCGGGACATCGGGCCTCGTGTGGCTCCACCTCCACCCAGCTATTCCCAAACATTTCGATGTCATGAGTCAGCACACCTGACAGAGGGAGAAACAGGCCTGCTGTGCTGAAATGAACTATTTTTCAAGGCGTATTGTATGTTTTTAGTTTGATTTTCTATCATCCAGGCAGCCAGTGGTTTCAGGTCATTTCAGTGCTTGAGGTTCAGCTTCACAGGATCAATCTTTTCTGAGTGTTTGTCTTCTGCTTTTGATTGTCTGATCATCAACATCAGCTCATTACTGTGGCTGATTGTTCTGCTTCCTGCTTTGATCCAAATAAGCTCATTTCTGTCATCTTACCGACTATTTGTGGACTGCAGGCGTTCCATTTCCATTTTTTTGTTAATGAGGTAAAATGTGTCCCTGAACACATCCTCAGATGGTTGGATTGGTCAGATTTCAGTCTCTCTGGATGTGACCAGGATCTGTGTGTGGTTAAGTGCTGATAATAATCTGATCCACCGAGATGAAGGTTGAGGAGGCCTTAAAACAGGCTGAGCTGCTCTCACGCCCCACAGTCAGATTTCACCATTGATAACTTGAATAAGTGACTTGTTGCAAAACTCAAGTACAGTGCAAGTACTCTGACAGCTTTAATTGTGAATTTTTCTATACAAAAGTCGACTTGACAGAAAACGGCAACTATTTTGACAATCATTTAACTTATTTTTTACATGCAAAAAACTTCACAAATGTGATGATTTTCTGATTTTCCTTTTAATTATTTCAGTTTATTTTGATATTGTGAAGGTGTCACTTGGGGCTCTGGGTCTTTTTCAGAATTTTTACAAAGCAAACAATCAATCAGTTAATGGAGAAAATAATCACTAGTTGCAGTCCTTTGAAAATGGTTCAAAATGAGCTCCACGTCAATCGTCTACAACAGTACTGTGAATCACCGCTCGCTGGGTTATCACGTCACAGACAAAACGATCTTTACCGTAACTCGTCTTCAGGTCGTCCTGGACGTCGGCGTTGAAGTTCCCACACATGCCGCAGGTTCTGCCCACAAACTCTGGGCTGAGTTTGATGTAGACGGAGCCGCTGCGTCCCTCCCAGGCCAACGTGAAGCCGTGCTGCTGCGTCACCAGAACATACTGCGAGATCTGCTCCAGCTGCAGGTCGTGGATGTGATGAGGCAGCTGCAAACTAAACGCAGAGTCAGTGAATGCAACATGAGAAACCCGTGAGAAGAGAAAGCTGGAACAGATACACAAATCTGTCTCCTATATGAGGATGATCTGCTGTGTCGTGTGTGCTGACCTTTGGCCTTTGAAAGTCACGTTGGTGGCGTGCAGTCGGACCTCACCCTCCCATGGGAGGAAGAGGCTGACAGATCGTTGGCAGGCGTAGGGGGCAGAGCTACAGGCCGGGTCATTGTGGACCTGCAAACAGCAAGATGCAACGTGGAAACAAAGCACGCATCCGTTCATTAAGAAGCAGTAAACAGCCATTGACCTCCATTAAAAACACATCAGCGAGCCTCACTGTTGTGCCTTCAGTCCCACACACACCGTCCTCCTGCCACAAATACTCAGAGCGCCAAATGTGGATTCATCCGCTGCTGAAAATAGTCCCCAACAACTGCCCTATTTCCTCCTGTTTGAGTAACTTTTACTCAAAACTCCAGCATCCAGCTGTTTTAGGGAATTATTTATCATTTTAAGAAAGGACCTCGGTCAGTTCTGTGGTCCGCAGGATGACCAGCAGATAATACACCAGACACTGAAGAAAACAAGAAATAACTTGAGGAACAAAGAAATCAGAGACAAAAATTTTAGCTCTGGCTCTCCGTAGAAGACGATTAAACCCTGAAACTTGACCCTAAAAGTAACACACACACACACACACACACACACACACACACACACACACACCTCAGATTGGCATTCCTGAAGTGTTTGTCTGCTTCAAAAGAAAATGTCATCTCACCTCCGTCTAACACGTTCTGGTCGTTTGCAGGTTTTCATATTTTCTCTTTAATTGTAAAACTCATTCATGTTCCCTGTTAGGTTTGGTTTTCCCATACACAGACACAGTATCTGCTGCCTTTTCAGGGGAACAAAGTCCCGGTCTGTTGCAGATGCTTCCAAGGCATAGTGGGTAATTGCAGTATTTAATGGTAATTGACTCTAATAACCAGATAGCTTTCACTAATCTTCAGAGCAAATCTTTTCCTCAGGCTGAGACTGAACCTCGCAGAAGTCAGAAAGGAGAGTGTGTTTCGGAGCCCGACGCCGCCGAGTCCAACCTCTCCTCGATTGGGAGCGGGCGTCAGACCGAATCCTTCTGGGCAGCCTGTAGTCGGGAGGATTTATTTCGTTCCCGGCGCGGCTGAGTCTGAACTAACCTGGACGACAACGCTGGCCTGGGCGGTTTCCTCGCAGTCCCGCAGCAGAGTGTACGTACATCGACCGGGGAAGTAGTAGTAGAGGCCGTCGAAGGTCTCGAAGTTGTACTGACCCCACGTCCTGCACGTCATCTCCCGCTCAAAGCCAGGATTTGGAACTGAGCAGATAAAGTGGTGGAGAAAAGAAATGACTGTGGAAGGATTTCCCATCACTTAAGTTCAGTCTAAAGAGGAAAACATTTTGGAAATCCAGTTTTACAATCTTTGCTTCACACAGAAGAAATTAACAAAGTATTTTTGTCAACATTTAGTTTCAACTTCACCCTTTATGATAAACTGTCTCTTTTTGATGATTAATTAATCAAATTTTAGCCATTAAGAAGCTAAAAGAGGCTAAAAAGCTCTAATTGTTAATACTGCAATATTACTAATGAAGGTATTTAGCTTCTGAAACAAGACAAAATTAAGCAGATTACGGATGCAGAAAATGACAATGAAGGTGAAATGATCTCAGCCTGCTGGCAGTTTTTGGCCTCTTTTACAAAAATACAATTTCAGAACTTAATATAATGGACCAAAACACCTGGTAATAAGAATTGAGAAGAATTAAATTGTGTTAATTATGTAAACGAACAAACCAACTTTTAAAAAAGGCAGATTTGGCCTAATGAGTCCCAAAAGTAAACTAGTGTGAGTAATGTATTTTTGCCCTTAATAATAAGCATCAGTGATGATTTCAGTATGATAAAAAGCAATAAATTAAAACTAAGATAAGACTTTATTAATCACACAGGCAGCAGCAGTAGAAAGTAATACAAACAAGGGGGGGCATCAAAAACAATACTGATAATGGGGGAAAAATTGAATTTAAATAATAAAAATATTTTATTCATTTCATTTCATTCCTTCACCACCAACCCAGGGCAAACTTTTACTCAGTTTTAATTCTATGTTGTGAAAATAACCGCTAACGCTGTACTTCATGTAATCTTTTATCATTTAAACTGACCTCAGTGGGCTCTAACAGGAAGAAGGTCAGGTGTGTGGTTTACCTGTCTGACACCTGTGTCCAGTGGCCTGATACAAGCTGCAGTCACATGACTCCGACTGACGGCACAGTCCTCCGTTCAGGCAGGGAAACACACACGGCTCTGCTAATCAAACACACAATTACTCTGCTGCTCGTCAGGTAAGATGAAATCATTCTCCCTTTTCAGGTTGTTTCACCTGAATGTGACCTGATAAAGGTTTGCTGAGAGCAAGATGGTGTGTGACCGTGTGCAGGATTTCTGGTTTCTAATCATTTGATATTTCACAGGTTACAAAGGGAAGAAAGAATAGAAAAAGATAAAAGGTTTATGGAGTAAAAACAGTTTCGTGTTCAATAAAATTCATCCCAGTCGCCTTAAAATTGTCTTCTTTTCTGCATCATCACTAAGAGCCCCTGAAGCAGACAGCTCACTTTGAGCATCTGCAGCTGTGACTTTAAGGAAAAGTCGCCATCTGTAAGCAGTCAAATGTCCCAGTCACTGAACGCACCACCAAACACCAAACGATGGCTCCCCATCCTGCAGTAACACCATCTGCTCAGTGGGCTTACAGCTCGTCTGCCCAGTCAGCCACGTCCCACCCGAGCACAGGTAACATACAGGGGTTTGTG
The DNA here is from genome assembly GCF_051107435.1 of Chaetodon auriga. Classification (NCBI taxonomy): domain Eukaryota; kingdom Metazoa; phylum Chordata; class Actinopteri; order Chaetodontiformes; family Chaetodontidae; genus Chaetodon; species Chaetodon auriga. Next base: position 30,522,507 of record NC_135074.1, on the reverse strand, counting down.
GGGGCAGCGAGGAATCAGATAAAAGCTATTTTCCTTCTGTTCACTGTGTGCGAGGGAGCTAAAACAGAGGGCTCGCTTGTCACTTTGGCTCTCTTTAGTCAGAACACCTGTCAGGTCTGCAAGGCTTTACACCGAAGACAGAAACAGATACAACAGCTAAAGCTACGAGTGTTTTCAGGATTCATTCATCTGCTACTGTTCAGTGCAGCCAAACGCGTTCCTACAGGAGGATCCTGCAGCACATAATTTAGACCAAACATTAGCAGGTCGTCGTGTGCTGCACATGTGTCAGGGTGTGGAGGTCACATGGTGGGTTTCATATCGTTCCACTGGTGGAAACTGGCTTTTGCATCTCGTCTCTGATCAGCAATTCTTCTCTTATCTTTATTCACTATCTCAGGAAATGAATTTATTTACTTTTTTTTTGCACAGAGTTAGAAAACACTCTCATGTCTGTGCACTAGGTGTGGAGCTGGAGTCGGGATGCTATTAGCTTAGCTTAGCTTAGCCTAAAAACAGTGGAAGCAGGGAGAAACAGCAGCTCGCCTGGTTTTGTCCAAAGCTCAAAATATTTCTAGAAACATTTTAAAGCTCACAAATTAACACATCGTGTCTTGTTTGTTTATTTGTGTACAAAATGGAATAAAAATGTTGTGTTTTTATGACCAGAGTTGTCTGCTGTGAGCATTTTTTGGTGACCAGCAGAAATGGTTGCAGTGACAATACAAACACAAATTGATTGCAATCATGGCTCCAACAAGCAATCACCACTGCACACTATTACTCCAGGTGATGTCAGCAGCACGAGGTGACACAGATGCACCAATTTTTCTCCAGGATTCTCTCATTTTTTAACTTTTATGCCATTAAAAAATTCTGTAACACAGTGACTTTAAGTCTGAAGTCTGAGGGATGTAGTATACACAGTATATTAAACATCCATACGAACCCTCATAAACCCACCTTGAACCCGCCGAAGCGATGACTTCAGAGCTTCCTTCGCCTGCCTGGTGAGCAGGGAAATATTAACTGGACGCTCGTCTGCTGAAAAGGCTCCGCTGACTGTGTTTCCTGGTACCAATGAACCAGGTGGTGATTGGTTTGATGGTACTGGGCTGGTCAGGGATTGGTCAGATGGTATTGAATTTGATTGGTTATGTGAGGTTAAGATGGATGGTACATAGAGTGATGTTTCTGAGCTGTTCATAGGTTGATTAGCTACTATTAAGGAGGTTGGTGAATGATTAGAAGATGCTGACATGAGATTGTCATGAGATGATTGGATTGATGTTTTTGAGCTGGTTTTTGATTGGCTCACTGGCGTTTGGCTGGATGCTGATTGGCTAGATTTTGTAGTTCTGGCTTCTGAATGGTCAGACTGACTGGCTGGCACTGTGTTTGTTGTTGATTGGCTGGAATTTGCTGCACTAGCTGGTGATTGGCTTGGTGGCGCCTTCTTTGGTGGTGATTGGCTGGCTGGTGCTGTGCTAGCTGGTGATTGGCTAGGTGGTGTTGTTCTGCTTGGTGATTGGCTAGGGAGTCCTTTCTTTGTTGAAGATTGAACAGATGGAACTGTACTGCCTAGCGATTGGCTTGCTGGTTCTGTGCTGGTTGGTGATTGGCTGGATTTTGCTGTGCTAGTTGATGTTGGGCTGGGTGGTGTTGTGCTGTCTGGTGATTGGTTGGGTGGTGTTGTGGTGCTTGGAGATTGGCTGGGTGGTGTTGTGCTGCCTGGTGATTGACTGGCTGGTGTTGTGCTGCCTGGTGATTGGCTGGGTGGTGTTGTGCTGCCTGGTGATTGACTGGCTGGTGTTGTGCTGCCTGGTGATTGGCTGGCTGATGCTGTTGTGGTTGGCGGTTGGCTGGGCTGTGCTTGATTAAATTGTGCCGGCTCAGTTGTTGATTGACTGGCTGGTGTTGTGCTGCTTGGTGATTGGCTGGATGACACCGTTCTTGATGGTGTTTGACTAGATGTTGCTGTGGTTGCAGATGATTGGTCAGAGCTGAGGGTCCATGAGGAGGTCGCCGTCCTCTCTGTGCTGGAGGACGTCAGGTTGGACACAGTGGTCCAGCTGACCAGTGAATGACTGGAGGAAGACGTGTTGGTTTCTAACACAGCAGCTGCTGTCTGGAGGTCCTTCAAGGAGAGAAACTGAATCAGCAGGTATTTCATGCAACAGTTGCAACCATTCAATCATAAAGCCATAATCTGATCCGGCCTAGCAGTGTTTCAGAGCCTCTTCCAACCAAATATATTAAATCTGATCATTTTCATATTGGGCCTTGGCAGTGTTTGACAGGAAGGAGCCGATCTCAGCGAACCAAAATGAAGTCCTTGTAACGCAGTCTGATTCTTTTAATTAATTCCACGAGTTTAATATAATATCAAGCAAATCTGGAAAAACAAGCTCGGCTCTCGGGTGACAGATTAACAAAGATTTGATTAAAATGTAAGACACCCAAAGCTTTTACAATTCGGCGTTTTGTTTGGGGGCAAAAATTCCTCCCAGAATTACGCTGGTTGTTGCCAAACGGGAGTCCCGGCTGGTGAGGATGGAACCGAGGCGGCGCTGGGAAAAGAAGAGGCTGGAGAGAAAAGAGCTGTCATCCGGCCTTCATTAATAACTCCTCTGTGACTTCCAACTCAGCTTTCCCATCCAGGTCGACAACCCCACCCTCGCCTCCACCGCCTCCCCCGCCTGTTTTCCCATTTCGGATGATCTTTGTTGGAAGAGATATGCAGCAAGTGGACGTTTGTGGAGCCGTTTCTGAACTAAAATGTGAATTTGTTTCAGTTGCTAAGTTTATGACAGTTTATGACGCAGAGCTGCTGCTAAGAAAGGGAGGTTTGGAGGTTTCAGAAGAGTAAAACTGGGAATATTGGGAATATTTTGGTCAGTAAAACTGTCAGATTTTAGTATTCAGACATTGAACTGAGAATGAACAGTGACGCAGCTTTGGTGTAAAAATACTGGCATTAGCGTCCAGAAACCTTCAGTCGAGCTTTGTTTCCACACTTTGAGCCTGTCTGGATACCTGAGCTCTCAAACCAGGGCTTTCATCTCGAGAGCAGGAACAAAGCAGATAGCAAAGGTGAAGGGTTGGGGGTTATGAGGGGTGGTTGAATTATTAATCACTGATCGGTATCAGGAGGAATCGAGACAGAGCGGGTCAAACAGTGTCGACCCAGATGTGACGATGCACCGACTGAACCATGAGTGAAGTTAAAGCTCAGAGATCGGACATGAGATAGATCTGCTCTCGATACCTGTGATCCGCGACCTGTGCTAATTGCTTTGTTCGTTCACTAACCCCCTATAGTTTGGACCGGATTCTCACGCCTCTCTGAGCCAAAGGGAAGCCGGACAAAAGGAGCGACAGCATTCAGGCTGATGGAGGCTCTGATAGAGGAAGAGCGAGACAACAGACCAGCTACTGTATATTCCTGCTGGGACTCGCTGACATGTCCAAACAAATGTCACCGTGGTATGTTTTTACTGCTCTTACACGCTGAGGTGCTCGTCATTTCCAGTTCATATCTCTGCGTGTCATCAAGGTGAGGTTTCACTCTGATCTCAGGGGATCTTTGTACTTACATGTTTCAAAGACACTTGACGTGTGTTTTTGTTTGTTTGGATTTTTACAATGAAAAGAAAACTAGAATATCACAGTAAAACTGCACAAATGCAAATTTAAATCAAATAGTGGTAATCTATAAAATAAATAACTCTGAAGATGTTGAGAATCTGTACACATCCCATAAAATATATACCATATATAGTGTTTACTTATGTATTTATATCCTTGTGTATATTTAAATTGGATATATATTTTAAAATACATCTCCTGCTGTACATACATTGTCTGTGCAGCCAAATCAATAAGCAAATATTGTCAGTATTTGGAGTTTATGCTGTAACACTGGGTGTAAGTGATGGGATTTAAAGCCCTTCAGGCGACGCTTGCTCTTTTCTCTTCTGCAGCTCTGTGTTTTGGTGTGAGCGCTGCAGATTTTCGGGTGATCTCTGGATGTGTGTTTGCCGCCTGAAGCAGCTCCCTCAGCATCAGCGATCAATGCGGCTGCCTACCTGCCCTCCCTGGGAAGCGGTGTCCCATTTCTGCTGCTTTATCCTGCTGCTCCCGCTGCTGGGACAGAGAGAACAAGGAGAGGTTTGTTCCCGCGGCAGCGTTCCCCCTGACACCACAAACCCACCGCCGACCAGGAACCAACCAAACCACCAAAAACCCAGCAGCCACAGAAAGAAACCCCCAAACTATCAATCAACAAGCTCCATGAAATACTACTGAGAAAAGACCTAAAACAGCCAGAGCTGCAACTCACAATCAGTTCCAACATCACTGTAATCTGCAGATTATTTTCTCAATCAATCAACTAATCGGTTGGTCTATAAAATGTCAGAAAGGTGAAAAATGCAGCTTAAATTTTTCCCAAGTTGACTTATTTTGTGCAACGAGCATCCAAAAGCCAAAACTTGTCACAGAGGACCAAAACGGCCAAAATTCACATTTAAGAAGCAACAACCAACACATTTATTGTCAATTTTGCTTAAAAAAAAAATTACTCAAATGATTAATAGATTATTGAAATCAGTGGAAGTTGCCATGATGTTCTCTCAATCAGCTAATGGATCATTTGGCCTTTGCTACAACAATAAAATGTTTGGGTATATTATAATTATTATTATTATTATTATTATTATTATTATTATTACATTAAGAAATTATTACTTTTACAAATCAGCAGATATGGGGAACAAAACACAAAATGCTGAAAATATATGAAATAATAAAATATAAAGATGATAAATATCCTGTATAGGAAGAAAACATGCATGCAAATAGCATCAAACTAAAAACACAATTCATTAATTTGTAATCATGATAAATTCATTAAAACAATACTTTGCTATTTGAATCTGGAAAAATGAACTCACTTATTAAATTCACCCCAGTTAGAAAGGTTCACTCTCTCAACACCCCAGGACAGATGCGCTGAAATCAAGGGAAATTCATTCATTCATTCAATAATTAATGAATAGATCTGAACAAATTGAATTAATAACAGCTGAGAAAGTCAGTGTGACTCAGATAAAAGGAGAAGAAATAAACTGAAAAGTAAATCCAGATATAAATGTGAGGACAGTTTTAGCTGAAGCTGCACATGTGGAGGATCAACCTGCTGCTTTCTTCATTTATTCTAAACTCCAGAAAGGAGGAAGATGAAGAACACTGAAGAACCTGTTTCCACTTTCATTCATCTTCCTGCCTCATAAACAGCACATCAGAGCCTCGTGAGTGTTTCCCCCGCGCAGGTGACTCACCTTGATAAATTAGGATGAAATAGAAAGGTAATAAGTGAAGAAGCCTTTTCCAGCTCCGTCTTAAATGAGGATCCATTCGTGTTTCGCGGATCCGCAGTCAGTCGGGTTTGGACAGCATCACCTGGTGAAAACCCTCCGGCTGGACTCCCGCTGCTCCCTGCGCTGCTCCATCCGGCTCATCCCCGAGCGGCCCGCCGCGCGCCTCAAGAACCGATGTACCTGCTCATTAGCATAAAATATGCACAGGTGGGCGCGGCCGAGACGGACCACCTAACGGACGCACAGGTGCTCTCCTGTGGAGTTTATACTGATGAACAAACAGCCAACACCTGGAACTAAAACCGCTTCTTTTTGCAGATTTACTTTGATTTGCTCAGAAAATTTCCAGTTAAATAAAATACGTAACAAAACTTCAAACCCAGAGGAACCATCAGTTTAAACACAAAAGGTAACACACACAGAGCTTCAACACCTGAACCTCCGAGGTGTAACTGTGCGGCCGTGAGAACAGCGCCCCCCCGTGGCTCACAGCCAGCGGAGCGTCTCAGCCACCTGTGGAGGGAGCAGACGTCATAGAAGATAAATCCTCTGTTCTTATTTCTCAACGGCGAGCGCTCAATTAGTCAATGTTTACTTAAAAATGACTGAGTGGTTTCATCACGTTTGAAATAAATGAATATACTGAATAAATTCAGGCAAACTGACAGATTTCAGACAGACTAACTCTGCAAACTAGAGCAGACTGTCAGGACAGGTACGGTGCTCTCTGGATGAATCTTTGACTGTAAACCCAACATTAAACCCAGACTTTGTGCCTAATGTAGCTTCCAGGGTCATTAGTGGGCTTCAGAGAAAGTGTCGTCCTGTCTGCTGGAGGTCGTCTGCTCGTTGTTCAGACTGTGACGACCTGATCTGAACCTGAACATATAACCCTCTAATACCTGACAGGAAACATAAACCCTGGATATGGCTGGGGTGACCCCAGTGTCACCAGCTGCACAGACTGGTATTAGCATGTGAAAAGTCTGGTTTTGGGCAGAGGGAACGCTTCCTGCGTCTGTCTGTCTGCTGTCTGGGTAAAAAGGCCTTTGACTGACTGAAGCCCTCAGAGACCCCAAAGGGCTTTGTGTCGCCCAGCCAGGAGGAGGTGTCTGCTTTCATAAATGGAAACGGGGGGGGGGGGGGGGGCTGTAAGAGGTAACGCTAAAAAAGTGGAAGTGAGATCTGATTTTTTTTTTATGTGGGTCAAGTCTCTTAATCTCACATTCACACTGAAGCATCCCTCTGAGGCGCAAGTCTTCTGCCACACACACACACACACACACACAGTACTGGAAACCTGGCGCCTGCTTTGTGCCCTGCAGACGGCTCGTTAAAGCCTCCATGAAATGACTGCCTGTCTGCTGTAGATTTGTGTGTTTCTGCGTGAAGTTAGATGTTGTCTCACCACCTAAAGAGTAAATCTCATGTTTTCCATCTCAACACCGTCAACCTGTTTGTGGCGTTCAGCTCCACAAAGAGTCTGCAGCTGCGCCAACAGCTCTGTGAGACTACACTGAGGCACATGATGCTATGAGCTAAGTGCTAATATCAAGCTGATGTTTACATTTACTATTTTAGCTTAACATGTTAGCATGCTAACAGTAGCTATTGACAGAAAGTACAGCTGAGGCTCACTGGTGTTTCACGTGTTTAGTCATAAACCAAAGTACAGGACAGAAAAAACAAAGTATCTGATGCTAGAAAAAAAAAGATCATCAAAGTATTTATACTTCATCCTGAGGGAGACATGAACGTCCATGGTGCTGCTGAATTGTACTGACAGGTGTTTCTATTATTTAGTCCACCTCATTTGCATCAATGAGTGCAAGCTGAATAACAAATGCCTTACTGTGTGATGGAAAACAGCTCAACAGCACCACAAACCACACCCTCCAACAGCCGAACACCTTCATGAAGGGGGACTTAAAGGACCAGTGTGGAGGATTTAGTGGCATCTAGTGGTGAGGTTGCAGATTGCAGCGCCTCACCCTCCCTTTCCAAGTGTGTCGGAGAGTCTGTGGAAGAGGAGCCGCTCCCTCAGGAGATACAAAGACTGTGAGGTCATGAAAAGACAAATTATTTTCAGGTGATTATACACTAATGAAAACAAACAAATCGTACACACTGGACCTTTAACGGAGGAGTGCTGGACCGCGTTAGTTTTAGCTAAGTGTGCCTAATAAACTGGCAGCTGAACGCAGCTCGTCTCTACTAACATGAACAGACCAGATTCGACTCTTTCTGGAGAAAAATGGCAGCACGAAGCAGGAAACATGCCGAGCACAAAAGGTTATAATTTACATGTTTAAGTGGCTGCTGACATCCATCCCTGACTGTCACCTGTGCAAACTGTACAAGCAGATCAACGACCAACAAAACCAGGCGCAACAAAAACATTCACTGTTTGGAGTTTGTGTCACACGTCAACGCCTGCGCTCTAAAACAAACTACGACATAAAGAAGGCAACAAAGAAACTGAACATTCAAAGATCTCTGAGCCACAACTTCCACCTGCTCATTTATGGAGTTTATATTTGTGTTTGTGAACAGAGAAATAAAGTTCATGAAGCGCTTCCAATAATGCTGATCGGATAGAAGCTTTTATTTGTCTTCAGTATCTTGTTACTAAATATTTTTCCTCTAAAAATCACAATAGAAGAAATATTCTTTCACAAGATCACAGAAAAATCAGGTGACTCAGCCGCTGCAGGTATCAGCTTCCTGAGGCGAAAATCTGATCAACTCAGGATAAATTAATCTGCTCGCCTGTCAGGACGGGAACAGCAGAGGGACAAACTTGTGATCTTTCTGATAACAGGAGGACAAACTGTGCAAATTCAATTGGTTTTCTGTAATCTGTTATCTTTGATTAAGACTTTACGCTGGAATCGTGACCTCGAGATGAAACAAACGAGTGTCGTGTCCCCTCTCAGCTTCTGTACATTTCAAATCAAAGGCAAGTTCTCACACAGACTAAAGACAAAGGATCTTGAAAAAGGGCTAAAACGTCTCACTATCTACACACCAGGGAATTAAAAATGCATAAATATGTACACAGAGTTTTGTTCATAGGTGATAAATCCACCCTCTGAAAGATTGGACACATTTGAAAGAAGACAGCTGTCGGAGAAGCTGAAAACATCAGAGTATGTACAGGATGGGATGAGCGTGGCCAACTGAAAACATCTGTTTCAGGTTTGCTGTTTCTGGGGATTCTGGGGTCAGACACAGATATTCTGTATTTTTGAACAGAACCTCGTCATTAGAAATTAAATCCAGACAAACAAACTGAGCCTTTGTTTCCTTTGAGGAACTTCTGCTGCTTTCTGTTTTTAGCCTTAAGATGATCAAACACCTCTAAAGTGAAACAGCAGATAAACAGGTTTCACGCTCCTCCTGCACTGTGTGAACGTGTGTGGATGTGTGTGTGTGAACTCGGGGGTCTTTGGATTGAGAGTCCTGCACACTGCCCGGCGTGCTGCGTTATCTGGGCCGGTGGTTGGCGAGCAGGAAGTCTTTGTCTTTGCAGGTGAGGCAGAGTTTGAGGTTCCTGAGCGAACCGCCGGCGGAGTAAAACGCCCAGACGCCCATCAGGAACAAGATGACGTAGGTGGGAACCAGGCTGGCCACGTACTCGGGGTTCTGGAAGGTCTGGGAGAGAAGAAACAAATATCAACACAAAACATGAAAACACACACGAACTGGCCCTCATCGACCTGCCCCTCGACGCTCAGCAACACTCACCAGACAGGAAACGATGAGGTGGCTGATGACGACGGCAGCCACCGCCCACCAGCGCTGCTTCTCACAGGCGTCGAAGAAGACGACGCCCCAGAACATGTGAAGCAGGATGATGGCCATGGTCATGAAGGCTGAAAGGGGTCAAGAGTTAGATGCAGGATCCTCTAACGCACATTTTCCACATCACGAACGTCAAAATGCCGAGTAAACTGTAGATGATAGCTTCAATTCAGTTTTGTACAAACACTGGAAAATTCTGTGAGCACTGGCACCTGAGGACAGGAAGTAGTGCTGCGAGTCTCCGTGGATCCCCACAGTCCCCGGCCCCACGGAGTCGGCCAGGATGTTGACCACGGAGAACGCTCCACTCATGAAGCCGAAGCCGAGGCCGGACACTGAGACACAGAACGGCAGAGGAACCTTTTATTCCACTGCTACATTTTACACCAATATCTGACTGAAACGTCGACGCGACCAATATATAATCAGCTGATTTTAATGTAACACAGATGTATCGGTGATGGAATAACAAGAAACTGTGTAGCAGAAATTATAAATATGAGTTTCAGGTCATTTGGAAACAGAAAATGTGCCTCGCTGCGACAGAAAAGCACAGAGGAGTTTATTTCTGAACTGTAAAACTTCTCTCAGCACACTATTCTTAAATCACCAGCTTTAAAGGATTCAGTGAGTTATCGCTGTTCTTCTGTGACTCATTAGGTCTCCTCTGTCTCGTAAATGTCCACGTGTCAAAGTCCAGGCCCCAAGTTTGGAAGGCAGGTTTTTTTTTTTTTTAAGATTTCAGACCCACACAAGACAGAACACAACCGAGTCCACAGCCTGAGGACGAGTACACCTGTGACAAGTATGATTTTAATGTGGAAAAAACGGGGGATTGTACCTTTAATAAATGAGTACTGGGTGAAATATAGTTATCAGATGTTATTCAAAATCTCAGATGTCAACATAGAAGGAGTCAACAGATCGTGATGTGAGGTGCAGGCTAACGGTACCGTAGGCCAGCTGCCGTATGGAGATCGGCATGGTTTCCTCCTGACTGAGAGTGAGGAGGCCTTCATTCGCTTTCCTGCAGGGAAACACACACACACACACAGCAGTGTTTCAGTTTCACTGCAAGCTGTAAACAACAACATCAATAGGAAGTATGTGTGTCAGCGAGTGGAAGATGATACGAGCTGCAACAATGAAGCTTTAAAGGTGAGAAACTGGAACAAACTGGGACACGTCGACGTCAGAAACAGGCTGGGAAACTACAGGTCAGGGTCAGATACTGATGACGATTACGCAGAAGACAAAAGACAAAAAGATTCACGCTGAATAGAATCAGACCGATCGTGTCGGTTTGATGACAGACGGTGTTGAGGAGGGCTGCGTGGAAAGCCGTCAGACGGCTGTGAAAACTGTGGCGCCGACTTACTTCAGCAGCTTGTAGTAAGCGAAGCGGAAGGTTTCCTGCAGCAGGACGGACAGCACAACGCCGAAGATGAGGAGACCTTTCTGCTGCGCGGCGCTGTCCTTATTACTGATCTGAACCGAGATGAACCACACCAGAGAGGACAGCAGCAGAGACACCAGCCAGAAAAATGCCCTGAGAAGGAAAACAACAGAAACATACACAGTTAGTTTTTGGGAAAAGAAAACTCAGAAACAGGCAGGTATGACGCGAACTTAGCGATAGCAGATGCAGCCTAACATCTGTACTGACCTGGTTATGTTTTATTAGGCCTTTGTTAAGGTTTTAGGAGTCACAAATGGCTGTGAATGTGGATGCAGACATGATGTCTTGCAGTATAAATAAAAACCTGAAAGTAGGCAATTCCCTCAGGGTATTCACTTTTAGACAGGCTGTCCATTTTTGGAACAACACCAGCCTGAGGGCTAGACACAAAGCTAAGCTTTAAGGCTCATTAAGGAGGAGATGGAAGGACATGAACGTTAATTTCCTAATCACTGATGTTGTGACATAGCAAACCTACAAAATCAGACAAACTGAACAAAAACACAGATTCTGAACAAAGACACACATTCTGAAACCAAATTCATTAAAAACTTTTGTTTACAAGCCGACTTCTCTAACTTCCCTCTTCTGTTACTCCCTAAACTAGATACCATTGAATTATAAACTGATTGAAGCTGTGAAGCAATTTATTTGTCTTAAATTAATTAAATTCCCACAACATATTACATACAATATAAATCAGTGATGACACCTTCAAGCTGGACGACACTTTTTTTTTTGTCCTTGGTAAATTTATTAACACTGGTCTGCTTCTGATAAAGCTAATGTACTGTTAATTGATTCTGTGCAGTTAGCCAAAGGAAATAATGTGACATTTTTGTCTTTTAAAATGTCAAATATCCCTAAAACTACTTAAGAAGTTATGTTTAGTTTCGTTAATGCGGCCTGTTGTAAGAGATGGACGACAATCAGTGCAACTCACTAGTGAGACGTTCACGGGTTCACCACTATGACACATTATATCGTGCACTGCTGATCATGTTTGACCCTTTTTCTCGACACCATTATCTCATATTTCCACAATTCCACATAAACCCAAATGGGAGTCTGAGGAGGAACAATACCAGCAGGCAGACACATTTGGATACGGAGAAACGGCAGAAACAGGCTCCCACAGTCAGTGGTTAGGGTAAAGTGGTAAAGTCAATGCTGCCTCTGGCTGTAAATCAGAGATCGTTGGGAGTCTAAAACCGGATATTTGAGTTACCGTCTCTGGTGTGACTTAGTGTTTAAGTGTGAGAACAAACCTGGACAGCTTGCACTGAGGAACTGTATGAGTAATAAGAGAAAAAGTAAGTGTTATAGCAGGATGTCCGACAATGGAAGCAGCTAGCAGCTAGCGGTTAACTAACCAAGCTGTCTGTTAGCTAGCAAGCTAGCTTACAGAAATACCGGTTTTTATCTCATTAAACGCGACAGTAGCGCCGGTTCCACACTGCTACGATAAGAGTTAGTTTACTATGACCCCACTTTGACGGAAATAGATGAACTCTCACCCTGCTATGAGGAAAATAACCCTCAGCGGTTCCCGGGCGATGGTAAACAGGAACAGAGCGATGGCTGGGCCGAAGGCGATGAAGGTGCAGCCGAAAAACACCGCCGCCGTCATTTTGGCTCTTGTCGGGGAAATGAAGCGACCAGCAGCGCGACCTTAAGCGCCTCGTCCGGTTCCTTCAAAGGGTCACTGACAGAGTTTTATCTGTAAATCTTTCAAATAATAACCTGCCGTTATCTGTAAAGGTAAAGCTGTTACTTCCCCTCTACTTCCACTAGCGAATCACAGGGTCTTCTCCTGACGTCACACTTCCTCACGTGACCAAGAAAAAAAACGTTTAAGCTTTATTGCCAAAAGAAATGTTTACAGAAACATATTAAAACCATTACTTAACTTTTATATATATATATATGTATATATATCCTGATTTATCCATGAAGGGCACGTCCAGTGTGTTCTAGCACACTCTTTCTTTTTAACAATTCATCAAATTATCACCATGAAACACAGAGAAGCACCACACCACATATTTATTCTATCAATTATACAACTTTCCAACAACATGGACTCACATAACACAGAGAAATGAATCACGCTGGTCAACAGCAGAACGACACATTGATGTTCAAGCTTCTGTCTCGAACATCTTCTTCCTGCCGTCCATCCCGGCTTTGTCCTCAATGTTCTTCCTCCAGTCGCCTGTTTGCTTCTCCTGAGAGAAACACGTGGGGAGGAAGGAGCAGATTCAAATCACCAATGATCAATCGTCTCTTATTATTTTGTGGATGAGAAATGAAGGTTTTCAGTCTGCTCTGAGTGAACTGAAGTTTGATCTCAGGGATGAAACCACAGAATTTAAAGCAGCGGGAGGAATCAGTTAAATCTGAATAAAAAGTGTAAAATCTGAAGCACCCACCTCCTCCTTCACCTCCTTCTTGACCTGCTTCAGGTTGGCTCTCAGGTCCATGGACACTTTGTGCTTGGAGCCCAGCAGAGCGGCCAGCATGGCGTCGGCCGACAGCCGCACCTTCTTCAGGGCCGGTTTCTTAAACTTCCCCTTCAGATCCTGAACCATCAGCTTCAGGTCCTCGATCTGACCGAGAAGACAGTCACTCAGACATGTGTGTGTGTGTGTGTGTGTGTGTGTGTGTGTGTGTGTTTAAAGATTAAAAACATGATTCAAATGAGTTTGTCTCTGAGCTGTTTTTCATGGATTATTGAATTCCCGCTGCCAGGAACACACCACAGTGTGCTGTGGTCCTTCGGAGGACACTTCAGAAGACAAACCTCCTTGTTGGACTTGGTCACTTTGATCTCCATGTCGTATCGCTCGTCATCCACCAAATCGATCTGCTTGTGAAGTTTCCGGCACAGCTCCTGGTGTTGTTGTAGACAGGACAAGAAAGAACTGAAGGATTCAATAGAAACTTTATTCACAAACATGACAACAACAACAAACAGAGAATCCAGACTGTCAAGACAATCAGAGTAGAACAGAGGTGAGACTGAGGAGAAAAAATGTCCTCCCTCCTGCTCAGACTGCAGATGAGAGTTGGTGGATTTTTGTGTCTCTTGCCAACGACAGCAGCTGGTAGGAGGACAATGAGAAGAGAGGGGAGCACTTCATTTTAACAGAGTTTTACAGCGATGATGTTTTTCTGTTTGTTTTTTTTAGCATCACATAATTGGAGCTCCCGTGGGTTGTTTTTCCCATAGGGCTCCAGTGTCAAGGCCTCATGGGAGCCGAATGCTAAAAAAAATAATCATTATGTGTTTGCTAAAATAATAATGTGCTCAGATGTTCAGGGCAAGTACAGAAGAACACAAACATTTAGTTTAGAGCATGAGCTGACGGTGGATATCAGCTCTGCTGCTCTGCAAACCTGCGTCAGCCATGTTTGTGGACAAATCACCTGAGCTGGAGGTGGAGGTTTACCTGGAGCTCCTGCATGCAGCCGGGCACGGACAGCGGGGTGCAGTTCTCCTCCATGTACTTCATCTTCTCCCTCTCAGCCTCCTGGGCCTCCTCCTCCAGCATCGCCTCACCGATCTGCAGCAGCAAGCTCTGAGAGGAAGAGGAGGAGAGCTGAGAGCAGCACATCAGGGGCAGACGATGAAGGACGCCCACGATGTGTTATTTAAGTGTGTGTGATATGATATCTTATTATTATAGTTTGTTCTGTGGCAGGTCTGTCCTGTGTTGTGTCTTTAAACGTGTAAATGTCACATTTAGCCTAATGTTTGTATGTAGTCAGCAGAAATAAAGTCTAAACTGTCTTTTAGTGAATTTTAGTGCAATTATCTCAATATCTATTCATTAACTTTGTTAGAAATGCTGCATTTTTAAAGTCTTGCTTATATTATTTTCTTGTTTTTCTGCCTTTTCTTATTGTGCCGCATTCTTGGCAAAAACACCTCCAGAGATTTTGATCTTCAGAGAACATCCTGGTTCAACACAGAAGAAAAAAAACTGATGAAAAATAATAAAAGAAATTTAGAAATGCTAAATATGCAAGTCTGAGATATGCTGAACAGGGCTGCACTTAACGATTATCTAACAGAATAATTGTTTTGCCTGCACTTTTTTTTTATTTTTCTATTTTTTGCAGGAATTCATCTAATCTTTGCTTTTTTTCTGCTGACTTACTTCATAATCTCACCTTGTCAGGCCTCTAAATGTCATTCAAACAGAAATAAATAAATCGCTGCTCGGTTGACTCTTAACCCACAGACGTATGCAACCCTTGACAACATCACTGCTTTGTTTTAAGAAGCCAGAAGCCAAAAAAGGTTGAGAATCGCTGCCACAGACAACATCCCATAAAGGCTGTTTGCAGGTGAAAAAGCATCTATTTATTTGTTGGATTAAAAATGATAATTTCAGGGTTAAAACCAGTTTTGTGAACACTGACAGGCCCTTTGCTCCGTCTTTCCTTCTCCACGCAAACTAAATGTGTGAGCCTCTCCTTAATGGGCCCTTTACTCTACCTTCAGCTGATTCCTCCGGCTCGACGACATCTTTTTCCTTTGGAGAAACAGGAAGAAGAAGAAGGAAAATGATTATTATGGGAAATCCTGTGAGAGCTGTAGATTCAGAAAGTCAGATCAGGACTTACTCTGCCATCCTGACTGCAGCTGATTCCTGCCTGCAGAAGAGAAATGAACGAGGAGAGCACGGCTGTCTGGTCTGTTTATAGGTGTTGGTTCAGTGTGTGTGTGTGTGTGTGTGTGTGTGTGTGTGTGTGTGTGTGTGTGTGTGTGAGATGGACCAGTTGTCTTCAGAAGCTGTCGGTTGAATTCCACACTGAGGGGTCGGTGGGAGCAGCTGAGCCTCGAACGAACGCTTCAGGAATTTTCTTCCAGAAGCATCTTCAGACAATGTCGGACATGTTTTTATGGTTAAGTTCATCTTAAACCACTTAAATTAAAAGACGATGAAGTATGTGGTATAAAAACACATTAACGAGCCTCACTGTTGCTCCTTCGTCACCATGAACACACACACTGTAGTTTATCTTAACACACACACACCGTCCTGCTGCCACTCACTACGGCACCAAACGTGGATTCATCCACCGCTGAAAATAATCCCTAAAAATGTACTGTTTCCTCCAGTTTGAGGAATGTGCTACAAAGAAGAGTGAGCAGCTGTTTTCTGAAAACACTGAGCATTTTAAGACATGAAACTACATATTTCATGGCCTGATTTTAAAGATTTATGTCTTCAGAAGGAACCAATGGGCAGAAACGACTGAGAGACACATTTTGAGTATTTAGGCCTTTTTACAGGATTTATATGGAAGTCTGAGTACAACCTGAAGTAAAACTATCATACTGGGCTCAGATATTACTACAAGTGAAGATCGTGATGCAGCTTGGAGTCATAAAACGAGGTTAATTCAGGAGACAGAGTCTGATATTGATGAAAATAAAACCAGCCAACACATGATCTTCTACAAAGACAATGAAAGCTCAGTTTCCTGAAGTGTGGAGGTTTTTCTGCTGTCCCTGGTTTCCTCTGACTCAGCTCAGCTCGAACAGCTGACTGCTCCTTTCATCTGTCGCTGTGCTCGCTTCATTCCTGCAGACAGTAATGGAACCAGCACAGATTCATCCTGTAGCTGAGAGAACAAAAAGACGTGAGGACGCTCGCTGAACGGCGACTCGTGACGATGAAAGTCGACCATCAAAACTGCTTGAGTTAAATTATTTGATGATATTTTGAAAGAAAGTTGAGCTTAATTTTAAAGAAGTCAACTTCAGCTCAGTATGAAGTTAAAGGCCATTAAAATGAGGCTAAAAGGCTGTAAAATGATGATGATGATGTCCTGATTCCTGAGCGTCTGCAGAGAAATGAACAGTTTTCAGGGGAAAATCTTTTCTCTGGTGAAAAAATGATGTTTTCCTGATAAAACCTGAACTCACTGAAACTCATTCTGATAAAATGTCTCTCAGTGTGTGTGTGTGTGTGTGTGTGTGTGTGTGTGTGTGTGTGTGTGTGTGAAGCCAGAAAATACCATAAAACACCTTCAGAATGAAAGTTTAGCAGGACGGATGTGTCGCTGGTGGTGAACCAGAAAAAGCCTCCCAGCAGCTGTCAGCGCTAAACTGGGAGGATTTATTGCTCTTATTGGTTCCCATTATATTCAGCTGCTCAAACACCCTGGGAGAGAAGGGGAGACACACACACACACACACACACACACGAATACTATCATCGACATATACTTGATGTCATACATAAAAGTATATCATATATAATTTAATATACTTATACATCTATATACTTAAAGTAAAAGTACTCGTTATGCATTATGGCCAATTTCAAGAAAATATACATTTTATTTTTGGATTATTATTAATGGTGCATTAATGTTTGAGCATCACTAATGTTACAGCTGGTAAAGGTGAAAACCATTTGAACTACTTTATATACTGCTGTATCTTAACCCACAGCAATACATCATAATTTATTAGAATAATCTGAATCTGCAAAGTGACTAAAAACCAAAGCTGTGAAATTAATGTCGTGGAATAAAAAGTTAATATCGCCTAACGGAGTCGAAGTGAAGTATTAATAAAGCATAAACTACACACAGACAAGCAAAGTGCACATTGCACTGAAGTGTGACTGCAGTATTCGAGTAAAAATACTACGTTTCATTCCACCAACACGGGTCTCACGTTCATAAAGATCTTTTTTAACTGTCTTATCTTAAAACCCTTTCGTCGTTTTGATCTCGCTTCACACTGGATGACATTGTGACATGTCCGAAAAGCTTTCCCTTTTTCTAGAATGACCGGAAGTTATATATTTACAAACCAAGCAGGCTTTTATTATGAGCTTACTGACCGGAAGTGATGCAGTGTCAATAGGACTAACTTGACAGTGGTGTGAAGATGGCGGCGTACAGTCGCACTCAGCTGCTGCAGCTGCTGTTATCGTTACTGTGTCTCTGCGGCTTCGGCTCCGTCCTCGGCCTGAAGGCAGCCAGCGGCCCGGCCGAGCCGCCCAACCCGCCCGTCCTCAGAGCCGCTGATCCCCCGGCCAAGGATGCACCTGTCGCCGCCGCTGCTGCCGCCGCCGCCGCTGGGGCCTCTCAGCCTCGAAGGGCGACCGGTTGGAAGCTGTCGGAGGAGGAGGCCTGCCGGGAGGACCTGACCCGCCTCTGCCCCAAACACACCTGGACCAACAACCTGGCCGTGCTGGAGTGTCTGCAGGACCGCAGAGAGGTAAGCGGCCGCCGGCTGAGCTGGAAGCGTCCCCACCGGTCCCGGGAGGTGATGGGCATCCGCTGGGTGTGTCGCCCCGGTGGTTTAGATCCACACCGGCTGTCAGCGTGACACTGATGCAGAGGTGGAGAGCTGATGGAGAGGGGACATCTACCCCTGCATCAGTGTCCAGCACCGAGCATCCACACACACACACACACACACACACACACACACACACACACACACACACACACACGCCAGATTAATTAAAGGCACCGAAAACCCACATTTTCACTCCAGAAACTACAGAAAATGATGAGATAAATGTTTAAATTATGCAGTATTACGGAGGACTGACCCGGAGTGCCACACTCACTTCTCCGTGTTTGTACTGTCGCTCCTGCATGTTTATCTGACAGCTGTAACTTTGAATAATGTGGTTTCACGCGCAGAGCAGGGAGCACAGTGTGATGCACTGTGGAGGATGGAAAATATCAGAAGTCAAAGTCCATTTCTGGTCACTCACTGCATACAAGTGAAGAGTCTGACGAATAAACAGCCCGTGAAATAAAGCCTGAGAGCACAGAAGAAACTGAGCTTTAAAAGGAACATAAACAGAAAAAGAACACTTTAATATCTTCTGTTTGGATGATTCAGGTGTATTAAAAGATCCGTCTGTCGTCAGGATGTCACCATTAACCAAATCTGACACTGAAAACATGTTAAATATTTGGATTTCTCATGTTTTATTTACTCAATTAGAGACTAAATCTGAATTCCTAACAGGAAGAGTCTTCTTCACATGAAAAACCAGGAGAAAAAGGATGAATTGATGAATCGATGGATAACTGATCAGCTGTTTGAATCATTTATCAAACAAAGATCTTCTTCTGTCGTGTCCCTGTGAGTGAAGTGTGTCTGTGTTTTGTGCTGCCGGATGAACTAAACGAGCTGTTTGTGGACGTTGGACTCGTTCGTGTCTGGATCGGTTTTATTTTTATTCTTTCTCTCAGTTTTACACGTCGGGGTGAGAACGTTTCCCTCCTGGGCGCTCTGAGGTCAGGTAATCATCAACCTGAGCGAGGTGTGTGTGTGTGTGTGTGTGTGTGTGTGTGTGTGTGTGTGTGTGTGTGCGTGCGTGCGTGCGTGTGCGTGTGCGCGCGCGTCGTCCTGCTGCTGTCACATGACTTTTCCTGCTTTTGTCGTCTTTCTTTGTGTCTCTGTGATGAAAACACTCATCAGTCGCCTACGTGTGCAGATTAATTTTAGATGTTTATTTTGGACGTGAATGCAGCAGAGGTGGAAGTACTGTGCTTAAGTACAATTCTGAAGTACTTAACTGTATTCTACTGTGTACTTTTACTCCTCTTCATTTATTTGACAGCTTAAGTTATGACAGTCAGTTATTTGAAAATTTACATTATTTATACAAAAGATAAACCAATAAATGAAGATTACAGGTTAAGAAATCATTTTTTTAATGCTGACACGTGAACGCATCACTAATTGTAATTAATCCAGTAACTAATCCAGAAATATACTTTGAAAGATTTTAAAAGCAGGACTTTTACTTGTCACAGAGTATTTTTACACTGTTCTACTTTTGCTTGAGTACTTTTTGGCCTCACAGGAATCAGCGTGTGTGTGTGTGTGTGTGTGTGTGTGTGTGTGTGTGTGTGTGTGTGTGTGTGTATGTACGTGTGTGTATGTGCGTGTGTGTGTGTACGTGTCGTACTTCAGCAGGAGCTGAAAGGATCGGTGGATCGATTGATTAATCGATTGACAGTTTGGTTTAGTGTCTGACCCTCACAGGAGGCTGCGTCCCTCCTCTGAGCTCCGAGCCGGGGGTCTCAGGCTGGGGGGTGTTCGTATTCGATGTGTGGTCCTGGACTGGTTTGAAAATCGATCGACTGTGATCAGAAACGCGGTTTTCCTGCTCGTCTTTGTCTGATCGTGAGCTGAACGTCTTCGCCTGTCGGACCGATGGTTGAGCTAAACGAGCAGTTTGATGAGCTTCAGGAGCTTCTGATGGACGTTTGAACTGTTTTCTGACATTTTAAAGACCGCGTTTGTCCGCGTGCCTCTCAGACTGATTGATGATGAAACTGATCGACAGCTGCAGCCTCACATTCAGCCGATAAACGCCACGCGACATTCTTCTAAATGTTGGTGCTGTTTCTTCTCTGTTCAGAGGTTTGATCTGTGAGAGGAAGACATCAGAGGTGATGATGATGATGATGATGATGATGATGATGATGATGATGACGACACGTCTGGAGACGCGGTTAAATCTGCCTCACTCACACCTCAACCATCAGTGGAAGCTGTAATAATCTGAGTCTCAGAGAATTTATATTTGATGAGAATTTAAATGCTGAATAATTCTTAGCTGAAATTTAAATGTCACTGAATTTATAGCAGAGAAAATGTTTTACTTTAATAATAAAAGGAACAAATTTGGTTTCCGTATTTCAAGCTTCTAGTCGGTGATTTAAAAACTTTATTTTGTGTGTTTTTCTGTGAAAATTCAACTGTATTCAAGTGTCTCACATTAAGTTACTCAAACAACAACAGTCAAAGACCAAAACTCAGTGTTTAATGTCTAAAATAAAAGAGGAGGAAGTTTCCTCGTTGAGGTTTGAATTTTGGCTGAATTGAGGTTTTAGCTCAGATATTATTAATTCAGATAAATTACATTTTTAAATTTTACAGTTTCATTTTGTATTTGAACTGAGCAAAAATCACGTTTTTAAAACTTTAAATGAGCTTTTTGAGAAACACAAACCATTCAGATACCTGCTTTTCAAAGTAAGAGGCCTCAGTGCTCTGCAGTCAGATGTCAGCGGTTAAATTTCTGATGGATTGATTTGTTTGTGTCTGTGAACGTTTGATAAACGGTTCATCACACTGTGAAACAGTCGTACTGTCAGCAGGTCTGTTTGTTCATGTGTCTGTAAAAAGCTGCAGCTCCTCCTGTGAAGCACCAGCAGATAATGAATGACAACGAAGTAAAACACTGACGCTTTAATACGTCTTCAGAGGAGACGTTACAGCCGCTGACAAATACTGTGCCTGAAGAAACACCTGAAGTGTCCTCAGAGCTGCGTTCAAGTACTTCACCGCGTGTAGGAAACCACTGAAAACATGATTTCATGTACGGCCTGTAAAACGCTGCTCATAGTGTGAACATGGTGAACGCGTCCTGAGACTTTTACCTGCTGTTCAGTGGGTCCACCCACACACACACACACACACACACACAGACACACACACACACACACACACACACACACACACCCACACACGCACACACTCCTCCTGAGCGATGTCCCCTTTACTGAGATAATTACATTGCTTCAACTCAATAACAGCTGTGGCCTCCTGAAGAGGTAAATGACTCTTATAAATCTGCCTCTTCTCCAGAGAAAGACACCACCTCCACACACACACACACGCACACACACACACACACACACACACACACACACACACACACACACACACTCAGTACAGACAGCATTTGTGGTGGTTTCAGCTGAAATTCGACACTTGAGAGACGTCTGAGAAACCACAGTTACAAACGAAGTGCTGAGGAAGTCACTTTGAGACAGACAGACAGACAGACAGACAGACAGACAGACAGACAGACAGACAGGCCTGTGGACGTCTCCAGGTGTGGTCATTGAGTCAGCCTGTCACATCCTGACTGTGTGTGTGTGTGTGTGTGTGTGTGTGTGTGGACGTCAGTTTATTTGGACTGACTCTGACTCTCTCTCGGGTGTCGGGTGTCACTTTGTTCAGCTTTCAGTCACGGCGTTGGCATCGATGTGAGGGGTTCTCAGCCTGGGGGTCGGGGCCCTCAGAGGAGCTCACCAGATGAATCCTAAGGGGTCATGAGATGGTGGAAGGAAACCGTGTTCACTTCTTCAACAAAAAGTTGTTTTTCATGATGAAACTAAACTAAAACTAGATAAAAGGGAACATTTGAAGACATCGTTCAGTCTTATTCAACACCCAGCATGCACCTGTCCTCTCGCTGCGTCCTCCTCAATAACATCTGTACTTCTGTTTTAATTCTTATCAAGATTCTGCTGCACTAAATAAGTCATTTTTCAGTCTTTTTTGCCTTTTCCGTTTTCAGTCCTCGAGACATTCTTGAAACGAGTCAGACTGAAAAACGACTCTCTGACATACGTGTCCTTTAAAGGACCACTGTGTAGGATGTAGTGTCATCTAGTGGTGAGGCTGCAGACTGCAACCAGCCGAACACCGCTGGCCTCCGCCTGGACAGTTTCTGAGGTGTTTTGATTATATTTCTGTGGGTTTACACAGACTCCGCTCGCCTCTGTTATCGCCTCACTTTGACGAGTCTGCTTGATTAATTACGTCTTGTTGCTGAAGCCTTTGATGTGAATGCCATTAATTAATAACTCACAGTCGTACTAATTGGTAATTTTCAGTGGGCCGCAGAGGGTCTGTTTCCTCATTACGCTTGTTCCCGTGTCTCTGAAACATTTAGTGGAGATGACGGCTTAAAGACGCTCTTTGTCTCCGTTCCCGTGGGCAGAGCGGAGTTAACACGAAGCGCTTTCATGTCTTTCTGCTGCGGAGTGATGAGAGGCTGTAAGAGCAGCTTCTCCCGCTGCGTTTCCTCTGATAGTCGAGGATGTTGTGGGAGAGTCTGAAGAGCTTCTGCCGCTTTCTTCACATTAATCTGCTGCCGTTTGGAGAAAAACGTTGCTTTGCTCGTCGCTGTTTCGTGACTTTGTTCCTAACGGCTGCTTGGTCTCCTCCAGCCAAACCAAAGGAACCGTCCAGGAAACATGAAATGATTAATGTCTGTTTAACCTCATTGTCGAGACGTTTGTGTTGGTGTGTTTTCTCTCTCTTCATCATCATCATCATCATCATCATCATACAAACACACAAAGAGCTGGATTCTGCAGAACAGATGCTGGATGCAGAACGTGTATTTTACATGCTCGTTTACAGTAATCTGCCAAAGACGGACGTGCATCATGTGGATTTTTTCTCCTGCTTTTTAAATTAATGCAAAGCTGGGATTAAAATGAATATTGGACATTTCACTCTGTTTTATGTGACTGTTTTAGCTTTTGCTCCTGTTAAAAAGACGGTCCTGATGTCCTCCACCTCTCTGCTTAGAAACTAATTTACTCATTTTAATTTTTGTCTGACATTACAGTAGTAGGTTCTGTTAAAATGATCAAATTTAATTATAAAATCAGTTGATCTATGATCTTTATATTCAGTATTCTTAATGCTGTAAATTTAAACTATAAATGCCCAAAACAGGCTGCTCACTAAGAAGATATCATGTAAATAAGATGAATTTGGAGGGTTTTTTTAAGGGTTTTCACTCAGTTGAAGCTCACCTGGCCTCACCTGTCTGTGGGTCTGTGCACAGTTTGAAAATACACCTGTAAAACTCACTAATTAACCAGTTATACCTTGTGTGTTTAACTTGTACACAAACAGAAATGTGAAATGTTGTTTAAAGGGAACTGCAGCGCTGCTCGTCAGATACAGTTTGTCTTTATGCTAAGCTAGGCTAATCACCTCCCGACTCAGCTGTGTTTTTAATGCACAGACATGAGATCGTATCTCGGTATCGTGCTTGTGTGTTCGCACATGTTTGAATTCACCTGAATGAATCCACCTTCGTCTTCTTCCTCTCTGTCTTCCTGCAGGAAACTGAGATTGCTCCGGACTGTAACCATGTAAGTATCCCCTCCAAAACACACACACACACTGAGCGTTTTGTCTTTCAGAGAGACAGGAAGTGGACAGTTTGGAGCGCTGGTGCAGGCTCTCATATCAGAATCTGTTTAGCGTGTAAATATTTAGTGGGATTAACTTGAAGCTTGAAGGTCAGACGCTGAAACGTCTCCATGATGACCTTGATGATGATCTCCTGTCACGACCTTTGGCTCCGGCTCAGGATGAAACGTAGAAGTTTGGTCAACCTTTTTCATAACAAACTAACTGGTCCAACAGTTTGATTTGTGATCACATACCTGCAGAGCTAATGACGCTCTTGTCTGCTTCAGCCATATTTAGTGCTAATTAGCAAATGCTAACACTCCAAGATGGTGAGTGTGGAAACATGCCAGCTAAACATCAGCACGTTAGCATGTAGCTCAAAGCTCTGCTGTGCCTCAGCACTGGAGTGACACATCACACTCAGTGCTGGTGTTAGAGGTCAATAATTAACAGGAGACTGACCTTTTATAGTTAACACACACACACACACACACACACAAACCTACATAAAACCATTTCACCTTTGCAGGGTGGTGCAGCAGATCACTGTACTGTGAGGATTTTTAACCTCTCACTCACCAGCTGTTCCTCTAAATTTCCACTTCTAGCAGGAGAAAAGACGTTTTTCCCCAGCGGACGATCAATCACACGTGTGCAGTGTCGGGAAGGTCGCCTCTGAAGTGTGACAGGGTACCCTGTTAAAAACGAGAAAAGAAAAGCAGTGTCACATTTTAATTACTTCAGCAAAGTACTGCTATAAATACATATACGCATGTTGAACACATTAGAATATTTTGAAAGATACTTGTACTTTACTTGAGTATTTCTACTTGATGTTACTTTATACTTCTATTCCATTAAAATTCAGAGGTAGATGTTTTCATTCCAGTATGTTTATTTGATAACTTTAGTTAGCCACTTTGCAGATTTAGGCTAATAGTAGAAAAACAGTTAAATTCTGGTGTTATTATGGATAAACATCAGACTCACAATGTAAAATAAAATATAAAGTATTTAAAAGTAGCCCTACTTGTAGCAGCTGCAACATTAAAGTGATGAACACATGAATGTATCATTAATTCTAATCTAATCTAATGAATCTGACTGTGAAACGGGCTGAATTCTGCCTTTGACAGAGTATTTCTACACTGTGGTATTTTTAAAATCTCAGTGCTTCTTCCACCGCCGAACCGATAAAAGGTCGTTTCTTCTCTGTTTGAACTCTAAGAAGTAAACGAGTTTTGGAGAATCCTCAGCTCGTCACTTCGACCTTCACAAACTGTGATTTCACCTCCTTCTGAGGCTCCTGAAGCTCGTCTCAGCAGCTCGTGGCTGATAAACCTTCAGCGCTCACAGCCGTTAACTGCAGACAGCTTTATGCAACGCCACAAGGTTAATGGACGCTCGGACTGTCTTTATTACAGCACAGGAAAGCACAGCTGCAATTAACATGTCTCACACACACACACACACACACACACACACACACACACACACACACTGTGTTGTTTTGTTGTGTTATTTTCGGGGCGGTCTGACTGTCAGGAGCTGTTATCTGTGGCTGCAGCAGCCGACAGGAAAACAATAAAAAAGACAGAGAGAGAAGAGAAAGTGAGGAGAAGAGCTGCTTTTACAAACTTCTGTGCGTAATGAAACAAATCTGATGAGATCTGAGACTTGTGAAGAAGATAGTTGAAACCGAAGCAGCGCAGGCAGAGATACGCTGACGTGCAGCCCCTCGTATGTGTCAAGCTCCATAAATGCATGAATTCATCATTTCCATGATGCATCTCAGTGGTGTCTTTACGCCGGACCCTCCCTGTCGGTAAATGCCCTCAGACTCCTCTTCCTCAGCAGGTAACGCAGCCTCCCTCAGCGCTGATTTGATTATGTTTCAGGCTAATTTGCCATGATGGATTTCAGCGAGGCTCGATTTGAGTCTGCAGGCGGTGAAATCAGGCTCTGCTTTTGTTTTAGACAATTACACCAAAAGATGATTTATTTTGTAAAGGCACGAGGCCTCCTCCTCCTCCTCCTCCTGCTCATCGTCAGAGCGTGAAGGTTGAAAGCAGCAGCGGTGCAGGTTTCTAATGCGCCCGCGTTATACGATACATTCAGACTGTGTTCGGTCTTTACTCAGAGGTTATTAAGCTTCAGAGCTCAGCTGTGAGCCTTAAACTGTATCTTTTTATCACGTGCACAAAGACATGATGGACGTCCAGATGCTGTTCTAACAACAGCGGCGCTCCGAAATGTGACTGAGAGTGACAGATCCTTCAAGCTTCGCTGAAAGTCTGCAGCTGTTTTAATCCTGTGGACCAATCACGACGCCCGCCGATACAAACCAAGTGAAGGTTTAACTGTTAGCGGAGACGTGATGGGATTTCTGGTTTTTCAGTGCAGAAATGACACGATGCTGTTGAGCTGTCGGTGTGTTGAAGGTGTCGCTGGAGATGTTAAATACCTGGATGCCTCTGCTGAATACATGTGTGAAAAGACAAGTTATATCTGCCATATGGTGTCAATAACCTCACAACGCTAACGCTCTAAGATAGGGATGTAAAGTAATCTATTACATGAGTCATTCAGGAGTTACTCCTTTGCAGTACTTTGTTTGCAGTTTACACATCATGTGCATACACACATCGTATGTTGCTGGTCAATGTTGATTTTTAGATATGTATTTAGATACAGTATTCATGTATTTTTCATGTACTTGTATGCACATAGTAGTTTTATGTTTACTTTGACTTGTCCTTGTTGTCCTTGTCTGTAGCCGTTTGTCTCTTCCTGCCTTTGAGAGCAACTTAAATCAGAGTCAGACTCCTCGAATGTGTTCCCATATTCGGCCAGTGAAGCTGATTCTGATCATGTATTGATCTTTGTTCCTGTCTCCTTCAGCTCCTGTGGAACTATAAACTCAATCTGACCACAGATCCAAAGTTTGAGTCGGTGGCCACGGAGGTCTGCAAGAGCACCATCGCTGAGGTCAGTCTGCACCGCAGGAAGCTCAGGGTTCAGTTTCCCGTCCGGTTAAATCAAGCTGTCACTCTGAAACGCTGTCGCCTGTCATGTTAAAAACCTCGGTGATGAATCAGGTTTGAGCTCAGTGAACCAGCTGATTCACGGTTGTATGAAACACAGCAGCAGTGTGCTTTAGCTACGGGATTTAATATATGACAGTGCTGATACGTGGTTACCATATTTACTTCGTTAAAGTGGAACAGAGGCCAACATAATCACACTGCAGAATAACAGGATACACCATAAAACCTCAAACTGGCCCTTTATTCACTTCGACTGCAGAGAGAACCTGCTTTTCATCTGTATTTGAGACAGGCTTTCAGTCGGAGACCTCTCGTTTTTCTCCTCATTCATCTCCACGACAGTCGTCTCATATTATCATATATATCGCTGCCTCACCTCGTCCTTCTCCCACATATTTGAACAGGAAATGTTTAAATTTAGCGATTTTGACCATAGAAATGTTGAAATCATACAGAAAACAAATGTATAGAACAGTCATGAGCTTAAGTCCGAATTTCCTCCTCTTAATGAAGGCACAGCAGGTTTTTTTAATTATATTTTAGCAGGTGAGGCACTGCCTCGCCTGCCTCCCCTGACCGCACGTCGCCGTGTTGACTCATTTGGATCATTGACATTGCTGTAATATTGCTGTAACTTAATAATTTAGTTGCGTCTATTTTGTGCTGACTGTGGTGGTCGCAGGATAAAGAAGGTAGCCCAGGTGCTCCTCTCCTCTGCCAAGTCCTTCAGCTCCTCCTGGAGGATTCTGAGGTGACTCCCGGTCCAGGTGGGATGTATAATCCCCTGCAGCCTGTTGGCTTGAACGATCTCAGCTGGCTCCTGTCAGCGTGAAGGAACACTGATCCCTGTAATATCTGTTACAGTCTGAGCTTAACGAGGCAAACACGCTCAAACACAGTGCTGGAAGTAACTAAGAACATTCACTCAAGTACTCCAGTCTGTGGTATTGAGTACTTTTTCCACCACTACTCAAACATGTATTTAAACTTAATATCTCCATAATAAAATCACCAGCACACACAGTTTGGTCAAACGTGTCACCTGTTCGATACCTGCAGATTAAAGAGTGTAACGAGGAGGAGCGGGGGAGGGGCTACCTGGTGTCCTGCCTGGTGGACCACCGCGGCAACATCAGCGAGTACCAGTGTAACCAGTACATCACCAAGATGACCAGTATCATCTTCAGCGACTACAGGCTGATCTGCGGCTTCATGGACAAATGCAAAGAAGACATCAACAGCCTGCACTGCGGCAGCGTCAACGTGGGACACAAGGTGAGGGCGCCGTCTCGCTCTTTGTTCTACGTCACATGACTTCCTCCTCTGCTCCCGTCATAATTACTGCGGCCACTAGAGGTCGCTGCCTCACAACAGACGGATGTGGGGGGCAGTAACCTGCGTGCAGTTGACTCACACACTCATTTTATCAAAATAAAATATCTTTACAAAATATAATCAACCTATGAGTTCAGCAGCATATGAAGTAGAACTCGAGCTAAAACATTAAAATGATGAACACATGAATGCATCATTAATAATTACTCAGTGACATAATGGATATGATTCTGAGCTCTTCCAGTGGACGCTGGTTTTGGTGTCATGTGGTCCTTCGGGGTCCCTGTTGTTTCCCCGATCTAAGTGTGTGATGTGTGTGTCACGTGTGATGTCAAACCTCCTCCTCTTCCTCTTCCTCTCTTTCCTCGCCGTCCGCCTTTCATCAGGACGTCCACTCGCAGGGTGAGGTCATCGCCTGTCTGGAGAAGGCGTTGGTGAGGGAGGCGGAGCAGCAGGATCGCGTTCGACCAATCAAAGAGGAGTGCCAGAAGGCAATCCTGCGGGTGGCGGAGCTGTCGTCAGACGACTTCCACCTCGACCGACATCTTTACTTCTCCTGCCGAGACGACCGCGAGAGATTCTGTCAGAACGTACGAGACTCCACCAACTCCTGCACACTTTAAAAAAAAAAATTAAAATAATTGTTGATGTTCAGTCAGTGTCGTTCATCGGCTTCTTGGTTTCCAACCAAATTTGTAAGCAAGAGAAACACGATGCTGCAACAGAAACTTTACTACAGTTAGCTCGTCATGCTAACGTCTGGCCCCTTAAAAAAGACATAAGTTACAGGGAACTGTGAGACTGCAGAGAGAAACATGAAAATATGTTTGCAGAAACCTCAAAGCTGTTGCTAGTTATCCATTTTGCGTTTCTCCTCTCCACAGATTCAGGCAGGAGAAGGGAAAGTCTACAAATGTCTGTTCAATCACAAGTTTGAAGAGGCCATGTCAGAGAAGGTACGGCCGACTCGGTGTCTGACCCCTGAGGTGGAGCAGGGCGGCCTCAGGTCACCGCCTCGCTCACGTTTATCACACCGACCCGGCTTCAGTCGCTAACGCTCTCCTCTGCTCCCCCTCCTCAGTGCCGGGACGCTCTGACCACCCGTCAGAAGCTGATCTCTCAGGACTACAGAGTCAGTTACTCTCTGGCTAAAGCCTGTAAGCTGGACCTGAGGAAGCAGCGCTGCAGCCTGGACACCAACCTGCCGCGGGCCCGCGAGGCTCGGCTGTCGTACCTGCTGCTGTGTCTGGAGGCCGCCGTGCACCGCGGTGAGTCGAACGATGATGCAGCCGTGCATCGCACTGAACTTTCTGCCACATGATGGCAGCAGAGTGCCGCTAAGATACTATCATACAGAATCATGCAACTCAGAGTAGACGACATTCAGTCAGATTACAGTCTGTAAAACACTTACACTGGATATGAAATATTGTATAAGCGACAAATGTGGAGACAAAGTCTGATAAATCTCTATTTTTACTTTTTGCCCTCCCTGCAACAAACATCAGGTAGGAGACGTTAGCAGCTAAAGCTAACAGATGTTTTTCTCAGGTGTTGGTTGAGACCAACACAGAGCTGAGAGTAAATGTTCATCTGCTGAATACAAGCATGAATGCTAATGTTGCTCCATGTCTGTTTGATGGGTAATGTGGTGCCACGACGCCCCCAAGTGGCCAAAAACGCAAATTAATGCAGCTTTAAGTACAAAGACGTTTATTTTTGTGACGTTAATAAACTGTAGATACCTGCCACACAGTGCTGAGATGATCTACCTGCCTTGCGTCATTACTGTGTCAGTAATACTCAGATCTCGTGCCGCGCAGGTCGTCCAGTCAGCGGCGAGTGTCAGGGCGAGATGCTGGACTACCGGCGGATGCTGATGGAGGATTTCTCTCTGAGTCCGGAGATCGTGCTGCACTGCCGGACGGAGATCGAGGCCCACTGCTCCGGGCTGCACCGCAAAGGGCGGACGCTGCACTGCCTGATGAGAATCGGACGCGGCGACCGCAGCACCACCGTGGACAGCGTCTGCCAGAGCGCCGTAAGACCTCAGCGAACGTCGCTGCGATGCCTCCGTGCAAAACCAAACTTTTTTAAATTATCATATAAACCAGGAAGTTGTCTACTAATAATGTTAATAGATGTTAATCAAATCCAGCCTCACTCGATGTTTCTCTGAACGTTTGTCTCCCTCAGCTGCAGACTTTGATCCAGTCTGCAGACCCCGGAGCCGACTACCGGATCGACCGGGCGCTCAACGAGGCCTGCGAGTCCGTCATCCAGACCGCCTGCAAACACATCCGCAGCGGCGACCCAATGTGAGCTGGTCACACGCACGCACGCACGCACGCACGCACGCACACGCACACGCACACGCACACACACACACACACACTCACACACACTTTAAAATCGTAGCTTTAGCAGTGAGATGTGTGCAAGCAGCAGTTGTTATGTTTATTCATGAGTCTCATTAGTAGTGATGCACTGATCCGACTTCAGCGCCGATACAGCTTTGAGCATCGGCCTGAGTATTGATCTGGTACCAGTGTTTGATTAGTAAGCTGTGTGGAAGAGACTGGGATCATTCTCCATGTGTAAGGACGCGTCAGGCTCGCCTCAAACGTTGCTTTCCTAACACTGTAAAACAAAATGGAACAAATAAACACACATATAAAAATGTACTGAAATGTTATTTATTAAATGATGTCATTCGATACCAGATCCAGCTATTTGAGTCAGCAGTGGACCGATATCAGCGTCAGTATCGGTGCATCTCTACTGACTAAAAAAACAACATAAACTCACAAAATGTCAACAAAGGAAATATTGCTAAATACATCTGTGCACCTTCTGAATTCAGGCCTCTCCAAACTAAGATGAGCTTCATGAAACACACTTCAGTGAAACTCGACAGAAACAAATACATTAATCAATAATTCACTGACTTTGATGTGAAAATGTTCTGACTCTACATGCTGAGCAGCAGCTGTCAATCATTCTTCACAGGCCGAACGTTAGAATCATTCATTGGCCGATCATCAGTCGTGCGTGTGTGCGTGTGTGTGTGTGTGTGTGTGTGTGTGTGTGTGTGTGTGTGTGTGCATGTGTGTGTGTGTGTGTGTGTGTGTGTGTGTGTGCAGGATCCTGTCGTGCCTGATGGAGCACCTGTACACAGAGAAGATGGTGGAGGACTGTGAACACCGACTGTTGGAGCTGCAGTATTTCATATCCAGAGACTGGAAGTGAGTCAACAGACGTCTTAACGCACTTAAAGTTCCTTCTCTATAAAATCTTCATCCCCACGTGACCTCGGCGAGGACCTTAAGCTTCTCTTCCGCCCCCCTCTCTGCCTGCAGGCTCGACCCCATCCTGTATAAGAAGTGTCAGGGCGACGCTGCCCGTCTGTGTCACACACACGGCTGGAACGAGACCAGCGAGCTGATGCCGCCGGGCGCCGTCTTCTCCTGCCTGTACCGCCACGCGTACCGCACGGAGGAGCAGGGCCGGCGGGTACGAGGATGTTACAGACTTCTAATGTGTTTGTTGAACGCAGCGTTCTGCCTGAGTATCGGCTCGTTATCGGCTGATGTCTGTAGGACGCTCGCTCTCTGACCGCAGGTGTAACTCTGATGTTCTTAACTTTACCAGGTGAACCTGGACGAGGAGGTAAGTGGGCAATGGCTCCGCTAAATCAGTCAGTGTTGATCGTGGTGAAGGGCTGAATCGATGGTGATGATGATGATGAGGGCAGTGATGTGATCCACGCCTGTCGCTGATAGGCCGGGGTGATTTAATGTGGTGCTTGTGTGACTTCCTGCTGCACAGCGAGGCCAAGCAACACCAGGTTAGGACTCCATCTGCGCAAAGATGCAGCGCATATCCCAACAACAGCAACTAAAATCACTCATTTAATTTTGGTGGACTATGAAAGTAATTTTTCACATTAAAACTACAGAAGCAGCTCATTATTTCCACTTTCCAGCCCTGCAGCAGCTCTGTGAGGCTGGATGGAGGCTCTGAGCTAAATGCTAACGTAGGCTAACAATGACACTGCTAACACGCTGCTGTTCAGCACGTATGAACTTGTACTGTAGCCTGTTAGCATGCTAACATTTGCTAAGTGCAGCTGAGGCTGATGGGAGTTTTATTTGGTCATAAATTATTTGAGAGATTAAAACTTTGAACTGATGAATATAGAAAAATGAATATAGATCATAGAAACACCACCTCTGATCTGCTGCACCACTCAGAGTGTGTGTGTGTGTGTGTGTGTGTGTGTGTGTGTGTGTGTGGAGGTTCAGTATCAGCTTCCGTCCAGGACCTGACTGCATAATGAACCGCTGTCATAGTAAATCAGGGGCTGAATACACACACTGACTGTGGCCATAAACTCAATGCAAGCCAGTGTATCTTATATCAACTAAGTAATTAGAAGCAGGTCCATAAATACATTTATAGACAAGGACAAGAATTGTATCGTGGAAGTAAGTGGAAGCCAGTGCAGGAACTGTAGATCAGGAGTGATGTGGGCTCTTCGTACCACTTAAACTCTGGCAGCAGTGATATATGTGTGTGTGTGTGTGCGTGTATATGTGTGTGTGGACGTGTATTATTTATGTTGTTTGGACATAAATCTGTTTACACAGTCATGTGAGGACTCGCCTTCCTTATGGGGACAAAACACAACGCTTCATAATGTAAATCATTAACTTTCAGGGTGAAGAGTCGGGTTAAGGTTAAGGTAAGTTTAGGTTAAGGATAAGATAAGGGTTAGCGTTGGTTATGTTAAGAAGTCTCCAGCTGGTCCAGACGCTGCTGCCGGTCTGATGTTCACACTAACACCGACTGACATCTCGTCCCGAAAGGAAACAAAAGATGTGTCAGCGCTCGACTGCGGCGCCGAGCACTTTAACAAAAGAGTCTTCCTCACGACTTTGATGATGGAGCCTGATATCTTCGTAATCAGCGTCTCTCCGTCAACAACGATGGCGAGGAAGGTCCACTTGGCCCTGATTTTAGTAATTACACTCATCAGCGAGAAGACCCTCGACGGCTTGATTTGATATGATTATATAACCTGGTGTTTTTCTGTCCTCGCTGAGTGTGTGTGTGTGTGTGCGTGCGTGTGTGTGTGGGGGGGGGGGGTTGCTGTTTTAGAAGAGAAGCTGCCCTGTGTGCAGGGCTGCAACTAATGATTGTTTTCTTAATTAATGTCCCAATTAATTTTTAATTGATTCATTATTGATCTATGCATCAGGAAACGGTGATTATCAGAACTGTTACAGATTAATTTTCCGTTAGTCGATTAGTCGTCTCAGCTCCACGTGTTTGTCTGGTGAGTCAGAGGTCACTGTTGTCACTGATGTCAACATCTGAAACCGGTAATTACAGGAAGTCACACTGCAGCTTTCGACTGGTTCAACAGGTTCTTATCAGAAATGTTTGTTTATGTTAAGTAAATATCTGCTGATGTGTTTTACAGCTCCGAAATATCAACACTGGTATCAACAGTTCAGTGTGGTCAGGCTCTAGTACAAGCTTATCTGTGTGTGTGTGTGTGTGTGTGTGTGTGTGTGTGTAGTTATCTCGGGACTGTAAGGTGGAGGTTCAGAGGATCCTCCACCAGAGGGCGCTGGATGTGAAGTTGGACCCTGAGCTGCAGAAACGTTGCATGACCGACCTCGGCAAGTGGTGCAGCGAGAAGACGGACACTGGACAGGTGAGACGGACAGACGCTACAGCTGATTACCTGATCCTGAGGCCCTGTGACTGGTGTTTGAGTGCCCTCTGCTGGTGGTTTGGTGCATCACGATGGCTCCTCTCGCTCCGAATCCTCTCCAACCTTTAAGAAACCAAACCTTGAATCAGTTTAAAGGACCTCACAGGAAGGTTGTGCATGTTGTAGCCATTAAAATCCGTCTGTGTGTGTGTGTGTGTGTGTGTCCAGGAGCTGGAGTGTCTGCAGGATCATCTGGAGGACCTGGTGTCTGCCTGCAGGGACGTCGTGGGCAACCTGACTGAGCTGGAGTCAGAGGTCAGAGGTCATTGGAGTCAAGCACAGCAGAGTGTTTCTGTGTCTCAGCTGCACATTTTGAGCTTCTTGTCTCTGTCTCACTGTTTGCTGCAGGACATCCAGATCGACGCTCTGCTCATCAGAGCCTGTGAACCCGTCACTCAGGCCCACTGCCATGTGAGGACATGCACTTACTGTGTGTGCAACAGAAACACAAACACAAACAAGCTGCTAATCTACTGAAAGACAAACAGTCTGTGAATCAGAGTCCGCCTCAGTGACGAGCAGGTTTCATGTACATGTTGTTAGTTAGAGAGACGAAGCAGTGAATCCTTTGACCCAACAGCAGTGCACACTCTTAGCCGCCAGTTGACCATTTGCTAAGCCCCGCCCTCCTCACTTAATGTTGGTACGCCTGTCAATCTTAACATTCTTCTGTGTGTGTGTGTGTGTGTGTGTGTGTGTGTGTGTGTGTGTGTGCGTGTGTGTGTGTGTGTAGGACGTAGCCGACAACCAGATCGACACCGGTGATCTGATGGAGTGTTTGGTTCAGAACAAACACCAGAAGGAGATGAACGAGAAGTGTGCGGTGGGCGTCACGCACTTCCAGCTGGTCAGTCATCATCTCGTCCGTCTCCGTCCTGATTTCTGTGGACTTCTGTCTCTGCTGTCGTACTTTTGTTGACCAGACAGTTGACGTCAAACCAGCAGCAGTTTTCAGGTTGTACTGGAAGTCCTGTTTGTTAGACAGCAGCATTTTAATCTCCTCCGGGCCGACAGCTGCACATAAATGCTGACTTTCTCGCCTTTTTGTCAGTAAGAGTGCAAAACTTTAATGGTTCCCTCTGTGTTATTGAATTATAACCAAATCCTGCAGCACAAGAGAGAGAAAAATGAAGGAGGCCGATGACGATGTTCCTTCCTCTGTGCTCAACTTTCAGATCCAAATGAAGGATTTCCGGTTCTCCTATAAGTTCAAGATGGCCTGTAAGGAGGACGTTCTCCGCTTGTGTCCAAACATCAAGAAAAAGTGAGCAGAACTCTTCGTTCAGAGTCTTTCATGCATCCTGCTGCTGTGATTTAAAGTGACGTATTTCACGCTGTCCGTCCGCGTCGACCTGCAGGGTGGACGTCGTCATCTGTCTGAGCACCACGGTGAGGAACGACACGCTGCAGGAGGCCAAGGAGCAGCGGGTGTCACTCAAGTGTCGCAAACAGCTGCGGGTGGAGGAGCTGGAGATGGTACACACACACGCACGCACGCACGCACGCACGCACGCACGCACGCACGCACGCACGCACGCACGCACGCACACACACACACACACACACACACACACACACACACACACACACACACACACACTCCCGATGATGTTTGCTGTCAGCGTTCAGTTGTCCTACAGTTGTTGTTGACATTGAAGTGGACCAAGTCACAGCCACACTTCACTAAAATGAACCAGTGTCACAGTAACATTGGTGGGATAAAACTCACAGTGCACCTCCTCTTTCTCCTCCCCCTCCCCGTCAGTCGGAGGACATTCGGTTGGAACCGGAGCTTTACGATCCCTGCAAGTCCGACATCAGCCGCCTGTGTCCCAACGTGGCCTTTGGTAACGCTCAGGTAGGAAAGAAAACATCACAAACATTAAAATCTGTGATCTCCTCCTCCTCCTCTCCTCCTCACTTCCTCTCCCTCGGCTGCTCCTCAGATGATCGAGTGCCTGAAGGAGCAGAAGAAGCAGCTCAGTCAGCGCTGCCACCAGCGGATCTTCAGGCTGCAGGAGGTGGAGATGACCGACCCCGAGCTCGACTACCAGCTGATGAGGGTCTGCAAGCAGATGATCAAGGTGACGAAGAGTTTTATTACTCGTAGTTTTTAGCATCGTTGCTGTTGGTACTTTTCTGCTCACAGCTGTAAGTAATCACTGAGATCTGGGACACAAAACAAACACTAAACAGAAGTCAGACAGGCTGTAAACAAGCCTCCGGGTCAGACAGAATAGAAATTTACTGCCTAAACTGTTTGTCGTAAACATTCATCACAGTTTACGAACCGATTTCCTGCTTCAATTTGACCAAAACAACAACAAAACACAGAAAAAGTATTTTCAGACGTCAGACGTAAATCGACACGATTCTTTAAGCGGTTTGCTCGTTGACTCTCCTGCAGCGGTTCTGCACTGAGGCCGACACCAGGAACGTCCTTCAGTGTCTGAAGCAGAACAAGAACAGCGAGCTGATGGATCCCAAGTGTAAACAGATGATCACCAAGAGACAGATCACCCAGAACACAGGTCAGTAACAAGTAACAAGAGCCGGATGTGACTCAGCGCATTCACCTCGCTGACACGCCTCCTCCTCCTCCTCCTCCTCCTCCTCCTCCAGACTACAGGTTGAACCCAGTGTTGAGAAAAGCTTGTCGAGCCGACATCCCAAAGTTCTGCCAGCCCATCCTGAACAAGGCGAGCGAGGACAGCGAGCTGGAGGGTCAGGTGATCGCCTGCCTCAAACTCAAATACGCCGACCAGGTCAGTCCACAGTTAGCTCCCAAAAACCAAAAAGTGATGTAAAAATACTGACATTTATATAAACAATAAAACTACCAAACTGCAGATCAGTGCAGTGAATAGTGGAAATGATGTTTCTACTATAAGATATGTACGTATTTTAATGCTACTGTTAAAATAAATCTCTAAATTCTGAAACACTGGAGGTTGTTGTCTTAAATCGTGTGTTTTCTGGCTGGGGTTTGGTTCAGAGGTTGTCTCCAGACTGTGAAGACCAGATCAGAGTGATTCTCCAGGAGTCAGCGCTCGACTACAGACTGGACCCACAGCTGCAGATGCACTGCTCAGATGAGGTGAAAACACACACACACACACACACACACACACACACACACACACACAATCCTCAGGTTTATTTCGGATCTCAACTGTCTGTATCAAACCAAGTCTTTCTTTTCCTCCATTTCTCCTTCATTATTTTCCTGTTTCCTCTTTTTCTCTACTTCCTCCTTTTCTCCTCTCCTGTTTCCTGTTGCCTCTCCTGCAGATCTCCAGGTTGTGTGCTGAGGAGGCTGCAGCTCAGGAGCAGACCGGTCAGGTGGAGGAGTGTCTGAAAGTCAACCTGCTGAAAATCAAACAGGACAGCTGTAAAAAGGTGAACATCACTCCGTCCAAAGCAGACTGAGAGTTTCAGGTCATCTCAGGACACTATGAGAGGAATCTTAAATACAACATTTCAGAGACTAATGTGAGTCCGGAGACTGCGCCGATGCAGC
This sequence comes from Chaetodon auriga, assembly GCF_051107435.1. Classification (NCBI taxonomy): domain Eukaryota; kingdom Metazoa; phylum Chordata; class Actinopteri; order Chaetodontiformes; family Chaetodontidae; genus Chaetodon; species Chaetodon auriga. The sequence goes on along the minus strand of NC_135074.1, from coordinate 30,485,167 downwards.
TGGACTGAAGGTCACGGTGTTGTCCATCAGGCATTTCGATGACTCAGCGTGTTGTCTGAATGAATGTCGCTGCAGAAGCTCAGCCTCGTCTCCTCCACCTTTCTTTGTCGTTCGCAGGAAGTCCTGAACATGCTGAAGGAGAGTAAGGCGGACATCTTCGTGGACCCGGTCCTCCACACAGCCTGCGCTCTGGACCTCAAACACCACTGTGCTGCCATCACACCCGGCAGAGGGCGACGTGGGTGTTCTCACACAACACAGAGCCGATGGAGCCTCCATCTTTTTTCAGTGGGATGGTTCACTGTGTGTCTGAATGTCTTAACGTGTTGCTCCTTCTCACCATCCAGAGATGTCGTGTCTGATGGAGGCGCTACAGGACAAGAGGGTTCGTCTGCAGCCCGAGTGTAAGAAACGACTCCAAGACCGCATCGACATGTGGAGCTACGCTGCAAAGGTGAGCAGCTGGAGGAGGGGCTTCACCTCGCCACAACGCCTCGCATTGTTCAGTCTTCATGTCTGATTTTGCACATTAATTACTGTTTTCTTAGTTGGTGAGACATTTAGCTTGAATCCACAGGAGAAAAGGTCATCCGGGTAAATCTTCTGGGAACCTGATGGTTGTTGAGATGTGTCAGTCTGGACCAAAGCGGCGGACTGACCGTCAGATGGACAAACACGACGCGAGCATTACCGAAAAGCTGTCTGACTTTGCTGCTCCGCTAACCTCCCCCTCTGTCCTGCAGGTGGCGCCGGCGGAGGGCTTCTCAGACCTGGCCGTGCAGGTGATGACATCGCCCTCCAAGAACTACATCCTGCTCATGATCGCGCTCAGCGTGTGCGTCCTCTTCCTGGTGGGGCTGCTGTGCGGTCGGATCACCAAGCGAGTGACGCGAGAACTGAAGGACCGGTAGAGGACGAGCGCTCGGACACTTCGGAAAAGACTGACTCCTCGCACCTTCTTCCTCCCCTTCCTCCTCCTCCTCCTCCCCCGCCTCCTCTCCCTGATGCCAGCCAACCTGCACAGTGCCAACGCCAGTACCCACATCTGGAACTCCTCTGCTCCTCTGTTTTTTGGCTGCTGCTGAACATTTGCATCAAATGCAAAACGCCCCCTCCGACTCTCACGACAACCTTAAATCTCTGATTGGGCATCTCCAAACGTCAAGAGGGCACCGGCCGTCTGATTGGACGGTCACATTTTCCTCCCAGTAAATCTGCTTTGTTTCGTTTGGGTTCGGACGTGAGGTCGTCCGGCATCTTTTAAGTTTCTAAATCAGCGCTGTTCATGAGGTGACGGAGGGCCGCCGCCGCCGCCGCCGCTGCTGAGGTTAGGATCGCTTCCCCCCGTCGAGTCCTGATGCTTTTCGTGATATTTAATGGAGACTGGAGCATGTCGAGCAACAGGACGTTGTTTCTTTGCAAGTGACTGCGGCTGCCTGAATCGCTCACGGAGCAACTGGAAATCTTGAGGCAAAACTCTGGGGTTGAATTCTGTGACGTTCCTGTTGCTTTCAAACATTTCCTCATCGGTCGTGAACTCCCGTCCTCTTCACTCCTGTACAGGATCATACAAGTCCAGCTCGCAGGTACGACAGTTCGGAAAGATTCGCGTCGTGAAGATTCTTCTGGGTACTTTCACCATGACCTGTGTCGTCCCCAGTCCTGTCCCCTGTTGCTTTTAATGAGCCAACACAACCTGTCACATAACGCGCAGAGGCTTCGTCAGTGTACAGACGTGAGCGGGTTTCTTTGTTTGGTGAGGGAGGCAGTGAATGTTAATGTGGACGCAGCATTTAAACACGAGACTCGTTTAAAAACAGACAGGAAGTTCCTTCTTTCGAGTATCTGAGCTGCCGGTTTAACGGGTTTGGCCCTCATTGAATTCTACATATTAAACATCCAGCAGATAAAACCCTGAATGAAGGCACAGACAGGTCAGAGGTCACCATCGCAGGGTGTGAAGTGCTATTTCACATAGCGCCACAAGAGGTTTTCCTCTTTACATTAGCCGGGTGGCGATTAGCGGAAAAACAACATATAGACTCAGTCACCACTCTTGACCCATGAGAAGTGTGTGGTGGTGTATTTATTTGCAGAGACTTGTATTTTATTCTTATCTCACTGTGTTTGGGATGTTTCTGGGCCGCAGCCTTTGGGCGGTGGGTGCGTAGCCTTTAAAGGCCATTAACAGCTTACAGGTGAGGTGGGGTCTTCATGAAAAGGTAGCGACCAGGATGAGTCGTCTGTGTCTGAATTCTCCTCTTTGGACCCAAAAACGATGAGCTAACACTGCTGTTAGTAACTGCGTTATTATCGTGAAACATAATTATTGCCTGCTGCTGCTTCTGTTAGCGAGCGAGACTGAAGACTAAACTCGCTAATTAGAGACAGTAATCCAACTGTTCGCGTAGCTGTTCGTTCAGATACACAAACGATGCCGTTAACACACGATTTATTGGGCTGTATGTGTGTTTGGGTAACTGGTCAGGAGGCGTGAGGACAGTTCCTGCTTAGTTTACCTGTAAAAAATACACCTGCTAACAAGTCTAACTGAATTCCACCGAGCGCGTCACGTCTGCGTTTCGTCCGCTACGCGTCTGACGGAGCTGACCGCTGCCGCTCTTCTAGCAGGCGCGTTCCGAGACGCGTCACCGAGGCGCGGCGGACAATACGCGCCGAGTGACGCGTCAAGAAGAGCAGATCGAGCCACACAGGAAGTCAGACACAGGAACGGTAGAAGATCCGGTAGTTTTCAAAAATAAAACACCCTCTGCAGACTCACGATCGTACGTCATAATAGACGCAATTAAAACACAAAAAAAGAAAACATTTGAGTACAAAGCCTACTTACCCATGATAGAAGCACAAAAATCAAGGAAAAACGACCAACTCTGAGCAAGTCAACAAAATCAGTCTAGCACAACAGCAGGAGGACAAACAAAAACGTGTTGCGTCCAGTTGAATCTGTGGGTCAAAATCAGAAATTAACACCCAGTATCTCCTTTGTTTGATCCCAACACAAGCTGTGGTTTGCAGGGAGCGACGTACTTGAACAGTTTATGGCTAACAGCTGCCGTGACCTCCTGGCGTCTCCCTGGATCATCAGCAGAGACGCCGAACTCACTGATAAACTGAGTCCACATTTCTGTACGGATTCTACAAACGAGACATAACGTGTTAATCAGTGGTCTTAGAGGTGTTGGTACTGTGGACAGCGCCAGGCTAGCAGTTTCCCCCAGCTTCCAGTCTTTATGCTAAGCTAAGCTAATCACCTCCTGGCTGCCGCTCTTTTAAAACCCCGTACCCACCAAACGGCCAAAAAATGAAATGAAAGCAGCTTTTGGTGGTCGTGACAGGCCACAGCGAAGCTTTAGCAGTCAGGGTGAACGGGAGTAATCTGATCTGTGTGTTTAGATCAAAGTCGCAGATGATCGATCGAGTATCTGATTCAGATCATTTTGATTTATTTGCCTGAAGCTTGAACAGACTAATATCAGATTTTCACTTCCTTGATACACATATGTGAAGCCTGTGTGCAAAATATCTGCACTGGGTCCTTTTACCAGTGAAACTATTAGTAGAAATGCATCAAATAGACATTAAAGACAAAGTGGCTTCATGCTGACCATCAGAGTCCCAGACAGGAAGTAATCGCTCCGTGTTTCACATTCAAGCCATAAACGTATTCTTCCTTTTTGTTTCAGGCACGCGACATCTAACTTTAATGTAACTGAAGAGATGCAAACATTATTTTGCATTTTTTATTCTTTTCTGAGTGATAAAATTTGATTTTGCACTTTAACATCGGAGTCTGTTTGCCGATTGGACGCCGAGCCTCGTTCATAAGATCCAGAGCTCTAAAAAGCGAACGCGCCTTCTTTTAGCAAACGTTTTTGGTTGTATTTTAATATTTGTGAATGATTCAAAGTGATCACACCGATGCAGAATGCGCAGCAAACACAGCATTTCAGCTCATTTCTAAAAGCTAACGCAGCTGAAGTTGCTAATCAGTCGTGAACTTCCTGGATTTGGCGCGTGAAAAAGGAAACGTCCTCCACCTGAAAGCTGAGCCGATCGACGTCAGTCAGAAACCAACAGCTCGCCGCTTTGAGCTTTCCTAAACCGTCTTTATGTTCCTGTGTGTCTGCTGAAGCCACAAGTTGAGCGATGTAACAGGAAATAAAGAAATATTATAACCAGTTTTGTACGCAAGTCTACGTGTACGAACGCCATCAGTGTGCAGTTGTTTCTTTTCACGTTTTGCCATGTAATACCAAGACATAACAGTCATCGGTGTGAGATTTGATTTTGCTGTACAGATAAAAATTTGTCAATTTAATAAAACTGTCTGCAGATTTTCGTATCTTTGGCTCAACTGGAGTCTTTTTAAATATTTGTGATGCTTCAGAGGGTCTGAAAATAAGAAAAAGAGCAAAGATAAACAGGTATAACGTGTATTACTCACCAGGTTATCACGTATATTCAGTTTGAAGGTACAATCTGAGGCGTTACACTGCATTAAATTCTGTGACATTCATGATCTTATTTCTGTCCTGAACGGAACAGCAGCAGTTACACAAACTAACACAAACACTATGAAAAGTGAAAAAAAAGAAAAACTGAGGAAATAATTGAAGAAATGGAAAGATCATTTCGAGGGCATTAAAAGTACTGCAGTGTTTAATTTACTCATTTACTCATTTTAATGCGATGTTTGAAGTGTCAGAGATGACAGGCAGCGGTACAAAGTACATTTACTCAAGTATGACATTAATGTACTTTCACTTTACTAGAGTGTTTCCGTTTTATGTTACTTTATACTTCTACTCTACTACGATTTAAATATGAGACAAATATTGTGTTTTTTACTACATTGATTTGATAACTTTAATCACAAGTTACAGTGCAGATTATTATACAAAATACACAGTACAAATACATTCTGATGTATTATTATCAGTCAGGATGAAAGTACTGATCCTCAGAGCAAAGCAGTGTATAAAGTAATTAAAATTAGTGATGAACACATTAATGCATCAGCACGTATAATACAGTATTATAAAGATTATTCTGAAACGGGCCATTCTGCAGAAGTATTTACTGTTGGTCTAATACTTTTGTACTCTTACTTGAGTAAAACCTTCTAACGGAGTATTTCTACACTGTTGTACTAGTTGGACTCAGTGGTCATCAGTGATGCTGTACTCTGCGCTGGTGTTGGACTGGACTGAAGTTTATTTGGAGGTATTTCTAATATGGTGGAAAGTACGCAGCAGTACAAAAAATAATAAAAAGTAGCTCCACCTTCAACAGCTGCAACATTAAAGTGAACACACATCAATAATAATCATCCAGTAACATAATAGACACAATTCTCAATAATGAGTATTTTTACTTTTTAGCACTTCAAGTATATTTAAGTCAAATTTTGAATGCAGGACTACTTTTAACAGTATTTCTACAGTGTGGAATTACTACTTTTACTAAGTACTTCTTCCACCACTGCCCACCTGTAACTCATATCCTCCTCATGGAGTTTTGTAGAAGTACTCTGATCCTTTAGTTAAGTAAGACACGACAGTCAAATACTCGATAATAAGTACGTACCTTGTCACTGATCCACAACGTCCACGGTGAGTTACAGGAAGTGATGTCACTAAGGGTTCACCTGACTACAAACAGCTGCTTCCTTCCACCAGATGGCACCACCGTCACTCAAACGAAGCCGATGTCAAACCTTCTGGACCACCTCGTCCTCCCAGAGCAGAGACACCACCTGCTGACTCACCTGGGAAACAGATGCTCCACACAGCTGCACAAAGTCCCACTCATTGTTCCCATAGACCCCCTCATGTGACGCACAGGTGGAGCACTTCTGCATATCATTTGCTGCTTATCTGTGAACCCAAATTCTCAAATATAATTTTTAATGTGTTTTCAGTTCAGTAGACGTCTTGTGATTGGACGTTTCCTGCTGAAATGCACCATGGGAATCATTTAAGTTTTCATCTACACATGTTTGTAACTTAGACATTTCATCAAAGAACCAGATATTTTCTAAAGCAGCTGTTAATCTTCTGTACTGATGAATCCACTGTGAGACTTTACTGACGATCCCAGCTGTGGAAGTCTATGGGAAATATGAATGGGACTTTAACTTCCAGAAGCAGGAAAAAGGTCTGAAATGATTCCTCCCACTTCTCAACTGGACAGACGTTTTAGGACAAAAGAAAGTCTGCAAACCTTCCACCTGCAGAAAGCTCTTTATTGTTGCCTCCCACTTCATGTACTGAACAAGTTACAGTCTTTTAAAGAAAGGAAAGAATCAAAGGAGAAGCACAGCAGCGTTAATTTCTCTCTCTACCATCTCTCTTATCATTTGGACGTCTACAGGGTTAGCTGAGGCGATGCTCGGATCAGCAGGACAGAGGAGGCTCCCTCACACACAAACCACAAACTTAAACATGAAAACCCGAAAACCGCACAAAATATTATCTTATTTCAGATGTTTGAGGTGCGTGTGCTTCACGATGCAGCACAGCAGAACAAACGAGCGACAGACCACCTTCCACAGGTTAAATGACCCAAATCTAACAGTCAACTTTACTCTCCCTGCCTTAGTCAGCCTAAAAGAAGCTAAATTAACGAGGAAAATAAATTAGAAAGTAAATACGTTGACTGTAAAAACGCTATTCTTAAAAAATATTCAAAGGAACAGGAAGCAACACTTGAATTGTCCATAATCAATCAGTTGACTCGATATAAACATACAGCTATCACATTAAAAAAACCAAAGGAGGAAAGAAAGTGAATTCAGTGTCACACCTAAAAAAAAAATCTACAACATAACCGAAGCATACCGATGAAGCTAAATGAGTCAGAGTGAAAAAGTCCAGGTGACAGGAGGTCTACTGGTTCCACTGGGATCAGACTGGAGGTCACCAGCTGGGCGGCGCTGCAACATTTCTGGCCTCACTGACTAAAAGGCACTGACAGTCTCTCACTGGGTTTTTTTTTTTTTTTTTTAGCAACCACCACAGCTGAGGATGATGACGAAGAGCTGCAGTTCCTCTCATGACCACTAGATGCTGCATCCAGAATGAAATCCTCTGAAATGTCTCTCTCATGTTTCACTCAAGACTACAGCCTGCAGCTGGTTAGCTTAGCATAAAGGCTAAACACAGCTAACCTGGCTCTCTCCTCTAAACATTGATCTTTAGCTTCCATGCTGTTCGCATCACTCGTCAGAGTTTGAAGCTTGTGATTGGACGTTTCGTGCTGAAACCTTCAGGTTTGCAGAAGCTTGTAGCTCCACCTTTTTATGACCGAACCAGACGTTTGTAATGTGGCTGTTAATCCTTCGGTCTGATGATTCAACCGTGAGAGTGTCATGATGATCCGATCCACTGAGTCACGTCAGACTGTCAGTGGGAAACGAGAACCAATCAGGTGGCCTGAATTAGATCCTCCCACTTCCAAACATGTACCTACTTGATATGTATGCAGGATACTGTATTAATTACTACTGAATGAGAACAATGTGAGGACAAAAGAAAGACTTCCAGTCTTTATGCTAAGCTAAGCTAAGCTAAGCTAAGCTAAGCTAAACAGCTGCTGGCTTTATCGATCTTCTCATCTAACACAACGACAAAGTGACTGAACAGTGTCGAAGTATTTCTTTAAAAAGAATCAAGTCTTGGGGGTGTGTCTGCTTGATTGACAGTTGTTTCAGCCAATCACAGTCAGCCGTGGTGGTTGCTGATTGCTGCTCATCCCAGTCTTCTTTGATTAATGACTGTCTGAATCTACTGACTGAAAAAAACGTCAGCAAGTGGAAAACCAAAATCCAGAGTTTGATAAAACTAGACAGAAGTCGACGTGTGTCTTTATGTCCATGTTGTCCTGCAGTCTTTGCCTCCGGAGACGTCTCTCTGCCTGTTGAGCTTCTTTCAAACAACAATGTCGTCGACCTCCGGCTGAGTAAACAGCCTTTCACAACAAGTGGACTTTTCCACTGGCTGCTTTTCAAAAACAACGAAAAAAAACAGTTTAACAGTCAGTAACCGAAAACCGTCTGGTCTCAGAGGGTGTGTCTACATGGCCGCACTAATAGCTTTTGATTGGTCCTGGCATCTTGAGTGTACCATTGGCTGGGTGATCAGAGAGGGCGGGACATCAGGAAGAAACCAGTTGGACGTAGTTGGCGGGGTAGAGGCCGACCTGGCCGCTGCTCAGCTGTCCTTTACACCAGCCCTGCTCGTCTTCCTCGCCCAGCTTCAGCAGCTCCTCGCCTGGAAGGAAGACGACAGAAAGTCAGTTCACTGTCAGCGAGTTCATACAACCAGAATCACAGCACAGGAGGAGACGCCACCTGTCCCCGGTTATCAGTCATCTGGTCCCGGTTCAGGATAAGCAGAGCTGACCTTTGCTAAGCTTTTCCAAACTAAGGTGTCTCCCTCTGAGGTCCCATCAGGTCCCATTAATTCAGCGTCCCTCTAACCCCCAGGAGGCACAACCACCCGCAGAGGACGGACTAAAGCCCCAGAGTCAGCCTGGCCAACCAGGGCCAACCTGCTGAGAAGTGCGTCCCCATCCAGACCTGAGAGTTATCACCGTGTCTGCAGCTCCGCAGAGCTTTTCAGCCTCTTTTATTACGGTTCAGTCCTGCTTCTCGTGTCTTATCAGAAGGACAAACCGTGTGAATCTACATTTCTGTAACTGTGCCAGAGTTAATCAGCTGCCTGATCTGCAGTCTCAGCACTCTCATCAACCCAAAGAGGACTTTACGGTCTTATTCAGTGGGACAGAAACACATTTCCTGCCCCGGTGGGACAACAAACACACTGAAAACAATCCATTTTATTCCCATGGTCCTTTGTGCGACTCCTGTTTCTTGTTCTCATTGGTCTCTGTCAGAGTTAGCTTTATGCTGCATTTGTCATAGCAGAGGGTTTTTCTGATTGTTTTTATTATAAATAAATGATGTGGAGACAGAGTGTCACACATTTCACAGATTATTATGAACATAACTCTGCCTCCTGCTACAGAGAGATGTGATTGGGTGCATAATAATAAATATATTGGTGTAAAGCAGCATCTGTTTTTCCTCATAGGTCTGATGCAAACCCACAGTCCTCTACCTGCTCGTCAGTAATCAGCAGACACACACAGGTAGAGACGAGCAGGTGAGCACAGAGGAGCAATTAGCAGCTAAACAACCTGATATGTTTCAGGAGTTCGTGGAGATCAAACAGAGCTAACGGAGAGCTGAGCCTCTCACACAAAGCTGCTGGTAGCGTTAGCATGAGCAGGACTGATGAGAGCCAGCAGAAAAACAAGACACATGAATGAGCTTTCTTCCTCTTCAGAGGCAGTAAACACAACACACATTTGTACACATCGAGTACTGTGTATCTAATGAGAGTGATTCATCAAACACCTGACCAACAGGTGAATGACATCAAATCAGTGAGGATGAAACACACAGTTAGCATTCAGACAGACGTGGGAACATCCAGCGGATCAGGAAGATAAAACCACTCAGAGGTTTATTTCCAACAAGAACGGCCGAGTTCTTGGCTGAGACAAAAGAGGAAACTATTCCACCAAAATAAAAGCATCAATCGTCTGACTAACTGGAGAGGCTTTTATTTTCAAACCGACATCAGATGTGAAGCTGCTCACACTTCACATCTGTCACAGCTGCAGCAGAAACACACACTTCATTATATTTTACATGTGAAATGTTTGTTAGGATCCAGTTTAAGACAGAAATAAAACAGCTTCACATCAACACAAGGATAATTTTATAAAATTAGAGAATTTTAGATAAAAATATCCTCTTTAGTGTCCAGAAAAGTTAAATTAGCTTTAAGCTGTTTGTCAGTTTCGTGCTCTAAACACAGACGACAGCCAGCTCTCATTTCACCTTTCCGTCATCTGTGTGAGGTTCACTGAACCTCCAGCAGGAAGCTGAGCGCTTCACAGCAGCGACTGACGTGCAGACTGAGGAAGGATCGACCAGGTGTGTGTTTTACAGGTGTGTGTTTTACAGGTGTGTCCTCGCTGCATTACAGTCATTCTGCATTTGGTCATCATGTCTGAAACAACGTGTTTGACATGAGTGTGTGTGAATGTGTTAGAACGAGGCATCACAGGTGACTAGGAAGACCAAAAACATCTCATAATAAACTTTTTAAAAGACCAAGATTAAACTTCTCAGATTCATCAAAGCTGTAATTTCACAAAATGTGCAAATCAGTTTCAATGCTGATATAAATTTTCTCATTCTGATTAGCATCTTCATGCAAACCAGCGATGGACGCCGTCCCCTGTGATGCCTCTCCTCCGTCAGCATTAGTAAGTGTTAATACCTGCTTTAAAGCTGATCTCATCGGCCTCCTGGCCCGTGTAATCATAGAGCGCTCGGACTCGCACCGCCTCTACCTGATCCTCCTCGTCCTCCGCCTCCCCGACGCCGTTCACCTCCAGCACCTTCTTAGGACTTTCGTCGTCCGACCAGTCTGACGAATAATCTTTCACCCTGAGACAGGACGAGGTGGACACAGAGACAGAGCGTCATGCAGTCTGAAAGGTTCACCTGTAAACCACCAAATGCTGCTTATGATTCTGAAAAAGCGTGTTGCACCTGAACGCAGCATTATGAGTTACAGACGAGTACAATCACAGAGGGAAAAATCCAATTAACACGTTCATCAGCAGAAGTGATGGTTCTTTGAAACCTTTGAAATCGACTGTGTGCTCTGTTCAAGCACAAATACAATTAAGTTAAATTAGGTTAAATGAAAATTTAAATACAGTTGCAGTTACTTTATATCAGCTTTAAACTGGTCTTATTTTCCCTGATTTTAACTGTTAAATGTACGTAACACACAGCTCCATCAAACACTTCCTGAGTGGAACAAAAGAAATGCGACTTTGACAGATTTGTAACTTAAACCTCTGCAACATTAAAACGTGTTAAATAAATCAAAATGCATTTACTCAAGGTGTCTGTAAAGTCCTGGACTACAAGTTTATTGACTCTTGAAGCAAAGTACAACACAGTCTTTATTGAATATTCAGCCATTTTCAACACATACTAGCTGCAGACGACACATTACAGACGACCGGAGGACAATATTAGCATTAGCATATCTGCTAGCCCTCTTGAGTGCTAGCAACAGTGTTGTGCTAGCACTTTGGAGAACTAGCACAGAGCAGAGCAGCATGCTACAATACAGACGCCTCCAGCGATCAGACCTGAGATCATTTCATGAAGCCATCCACAAGTTCATGAGTTCTGATTATATCCAAGTATTTTTCAGAATTTTCTTTGCAATTTAGATTTTTCTTTAATCAAGAGCAATCATTTGATTTTCCAGCAAGGCACAACTCAGCAGATTTACTCAACATGTGGACCAATATGATGATGAATCTGCAGCGTTTCTTTTCTCCACTGTGAGTTCAAGCGTCTCCTCCAGGAGAGAACAACCTGGCCAGTGGTCCACAGGTAGTCTGAGACCCCTGCTGGCGTCCCTCAATTCCTTCAAAATACGTTAAAATACGTTTTCAAAGACTTTTTAGTGCAAGTGCTTGTGGGGGTTGTAAGCATGATACGGTAAATATGGCTAAATATGGTAACAACATCTCTAATTCACACACACACACACACACACACACACACACACACACACACAGGACAGCATACAGACACAGGTTTCTAGATACTAATTAAAGCGTGTTGTGTGCAGGATGTTAACTCCTCAGGGTGACTACAAGGTAACAAACTAAACTACCTGCTGCCTCTGTACTTGTCTCTGACTCATACACACAAACACACACACACAGACACACACACACACGCGCACACACACTGACTGCAGTCCTTTAATCCAGCGTGGTAATAACGCCGATCACTCGTCTGCAGCTGACGTGCAGGTGCGTCCTCTTACCTGTTGGCGTCCACGGTGATGGGGCTCGGCGGGACGTCGTCTCCGCCTGAGGGGACGATGTTGGTGAGGGTGACCACGTTGTCCTGAGAGTGTCCGCCTCGCACCTTCCTGCTGATGGAGCGACTCGCATCCGGAGACCACTCCTGCAAACAGGAGCAGAACGTACACACACGGTTTTAAACTGGTCTGATCAAACTGAAGCAGGATTTTCTGCCTCCTACAAACGTCCAACAGATACTGACGTGACATTAACGAGTCAGTCAGCTGACTCACCTGCACTTATCAACTTGTACCCTGTGTGTTGTGTGTGTTGCTCTTTGTGGCAGTGCAGCCTTTGAATAACATGAAACCTCAGCAGGAGCTCCTCCTGCTGTTTCCTGCTCCTCTCTTCTCTTCTCAGTACGTTTATGAAGTAATGTTGGATTCATAAAGCCTCAAGCACAAAGTCTCATTCTTTAAGACTTTCTGACTCAGAGGATCTTGGGAAATTAAAGGAAATTCATTCACTGCCTTTAGTGGCTGGGTTAATGAAGACTGTGGCCTTGTGGTGGATAATCAATGAGCCAATCAGAACACAGCCAGACAAAAACAAACAGACTCACTCTGCTCATAATAACTGGGTGCTGACAGGAGGAGGCTGGAGGTACAGTTACTGCTATTTACAGTCTGAGTACAGAACAACCTCCACACGATCAGCCCGACAGGAGGTGTGTGTGTGTGTGTGTGTGTGTGTGTGTGTGTTGGGACAATGGCTCTCTGTTTGCGTGTCAGCAGCGCTGTGGGAACGCTGGGAGATTCCTCAGAGGACAGAAGAGATTCATTTCTTTCTGCCAGCATCTCTCTTTACTTTGGTGTCCTGGAGAAACTGGGGGGGGGGGGCACAGCAGAGTTCACGCCGTCATTACACGAAGGATTCGCACCGCTTACGACGCTGAAACTCTTAACTTCCTGGTCTGTACGTGTTTCAAAAAACAGCTGAATTATCCTTTAAGCTGTTTGTGACCTTCCATCAACACAACCTCCATTCTGTTCAGGCCTCAGCTGCCATTCTTTATTATTACACTGAAACCTAACAAGGTCAAACTTGTGTGTTAATGTTAATGTGTTTGTCACAGCAGCAACGGTTAGAGTTTCAGTAACCTCTCATGTGGTCAGGTGAGAGCTTTCGGCAACAAAACGCACCCAGCTGCCCCTTTTCAGACCCACCAAGCTAAACCTAATGCAGTCTAATACCACAGATCTGCAACGAGTTCCACTGTCATGATGTTTGTAACGTTCAGTTTCTGTTGAAAGTGTCTCACAGGTGTTTGGAGGACGGAGTTTGTGCTGCTGTTGAACTGTTTCGCCTCATACCGAGAGACGTTCCTATTATTTTGTCTTCCCTCACTGATAGAAATGAGACTTGGCCTTCTCTTCCCATCGATAACAGATAGAGAAACAGCTGAGAGCTCCACTGATTTGTGCTGATCTTTCAAAACATGAAGTTCTGGCTTTCAAATGTCAACATCTGTCTCTTTGTGCCTATAAAACCTCGCGTGTTTTGGGATCTTTCCCTGCAGTTGTTGACCTTAAATGAACGACACTGCAGCTCTGAACTGACGTGCTGCCACTCGACAGCCTTTGTTTGGGACACGGCCGACATGATCTGTGCTAAAGGAGCACACACTCGTCGGTCTGAATGAGCTGCAGTGTGAACAATCCTTCCCACATCTGATTTTTATATATCAAACGCAGAGAAAAGACAAATCTGAGATCTTCAGACAGACTTTCTGTGCTTCACTTTGTACATTTTACGTATTATATGTCGACTCTTTTGTATGATTTGAAATTCTAGGATCCAGGTCGACACACACACACACACACACACACAAACACACACACACACACACACACACACACAGAGTCAGCGTGTAGCTGCCAAAAATGAAAGTGAGGGTGGGAGGCAGGAATCCAGACGATTGTATCTCCATTATGACTTGACAATTGGGTCTGCAGATCTTCTTACGGACAGAAAATAGAACAATGCAGTGACTCTTTCATGGTGAACGCAGAGAGTGAAGAGGGTGTGGAAACATCTACGTGGAACTGATCGTAATCAGTCGCATCATCCTGAGGCTGCATTCACAAAACCTCTCTGGAAATGATTTTAAAGAAAGACACTCTCAGCAGACGTCTCACTCGTCCTGTTTCTAACTCCAGGAAAAAATTCTTCTGACTGTGAGTATTCACTGAAGCTCAAACACTGACGCAGATATTTTAAAATGAAAGCTTTCAAAAAGCTCTCCAGAGCAGATAAATGTAAAGATGACAACAAGAAAATCTGAGCTTTTCGACATACATGAGACAAAACTGCAGATGGTGGAGAGCTGGTCTACGACAGAGAAGAAACAAACTCTCTGATAAACAAAAAGATATCAGCAGGAAGAGCTGAGCTGAAAAACTGAGGCACAAGGCCAGTTTCATATCAGCTGAGAGGCAGATTAACTGTTCCTGAGACCAGAAGAGGAAAGGAAAACTGTCTTCATGACACTCTTCAAACGTTTTTCTCCACATCTTCGTTTGTCCTCTGCATCCTGACCCTGATGGTGCTTTGCCTCAAACCTGTGCACTGCTGCACTTCTGTTAAAATGTGACTTGATCTTGGGCAGCCCACGTACTCGATCTTTAACTTTATTTCTATTATTCAGTGCTTTTACTCTCCATCTTCTGTCTCCATTTTCATCCTCATTCTTACTTTTACTGTTATTACCAGGTGGGTTTTATTCTCCAACCTATTGTCTGTTCCTGTTTTTATGGGTTGTGCTTAACTGTAAAACACTTTGAGCTGCATTTCTTGTATGAAAGATGCTAACAAATAAAGATTAGTAGTAGTAGCAGCAGTAGTAGTAGTAGTAGTAGTAGTTGTAGTTGTAGTTCTGCTTCCCAGAATCTGTTGTCCACAGCTCTGAAGAGCTGAGGTGAAATCTGTACATTTCCACTGACTAAATAAACCTGTGTGTGTGTGTGTGTGTGTGTGTGTGTGTGTGTGTGTGTGTGTGTGTTTGTGTGTGTGTTTGTGTGTGTGTCAGACATTCCTGACCCCACTCAGAGCTCTGTCACACAACAAGGCTTTCATCGGGAGCCTGTTTAAAATTCAGTCTGTCTCTCTGAAGCACACACACACACACACACACACACACACACACACACACACACACACACACACACACACACACACATAACTGCAGTCCTGCACAGTACTCTTATTTTCTTGTTCAAGGAAAACATGAATGAATGAAGTTATAGAAATAATTCCAAGTATGAATTGAGATTGAGTAAAGTGTGTGTGTGTGCGCGTGTGTGTGTGTGTGTGTGTGTGTGTGTGTGTGTGTGTGCGTGTGTTCGTCCACACCTCAAACTGCGGCCAGTTCATGCTCATTCCCGGGCCGTGGGTGTTCCTCCACCATCTGAGATCTTCAGCGTCATTGGCTGCTTGGATGGTCTGACCCAGGTCCCGGTAAAGGCTTTTGAACCTATTGGACAAAGTGACTGTCAATCACCACATCTACACCTTCGTCTTCTTCTAAATTCAGTCATTGCCAGACCCGTCAACAGCGACATATTTTACCCTGCTCTCCCACTGCCCCCCATTTAACTAATTTCCCATATATTTCCCATTTTTTTCACATTTCCAAAACACATTTAAAAATGTGAAAAAAACATCTGCTGTAACATCTAGTGACAACAAGTCATTCACTCAAAGGCACCTGCCAATGAAATGAGACGGAGGAGAAGAAGCAGAAGAAAAACAAAGAGAAGAAGAAGAAGAAGAAGAAGAAGAAGAAGAAGAAGAAGGAGACATTAGATAGTTTAACTCTGTGACAGCAGGTCATTTGATTCTTTGTTGACGTATTGTCAACATATTGATTACTACACCTTTAAAAGTTAGCAGTTGAACCTTTAGTCAAGAAAAAACAAACATTTGTTTCTTGTGTATTTGTCGTTCTGATGGCTGAATTAGTGTTCATACACTGGATAAGAGTCTCTGCAGCAGGTTCCTGATCACAGGGTGTATTCTGCGGGCTGGGCCTTTAAATTCCAGATAAGATTATTGTGAGTGTGTATTTTCTAGTCATGATTCTGAGCTCTGTGCTGTTTGTTTACACTCAGAGAAGATAAAGGAAAAACCTGCATCTATTCCTCCACAGCCAACCGTCTCAAAGTGCAGCTGAATGCCACACGGCTGTCTGAGCGCCGTCGTTCCTCTTGAATCCTGCTGACTGCGTTCAACACTTACCTGTCACTGCTCAACCTGTTTACCTGTGGAATGTTCCAAGCAGGTGTTTTTGGAGCATTCCACGACTTTCTCTGTCTTTGAAACGTGCTGCTGCATCAGATTCAGAATAAGCAGATATTCATGTGATCTGTTTCTCTTAAACTGCCCTTTAGTACGTTACATTTGAAACTATTTAAAACAAAAACGTTAATTTTTGCCTTTTCTTCTGAAATGCTGGATTCTTTGAACTCTCGAGGACTCTTAACATTCGTTAAAATGACACAAATTAAGAGGAAAATCCTCGTTTGGTGAAGACTCCTCAGGCCTGTGACCAGCGGCAGCATGTGGACACTGCTTCATTTTTATGGATACGTTCACATTTTACCAAGTCTGTTGTAAAAAAAATACTGTCCATATGCACTCTGAATCACTCTTCAGTGGCTGTAATCATTCCTCCTGTTAGCAGAACTTCGACAGATGCCCACTTGATTCATATTAAATTCAGAACATATTTCTGCACCGAACAGACGGGAATCACATTAACGTGTAAAATCTCTTTCCAGCCGGTGTGGACAGGAGGAATCATTACAATGACCAAAACGCTTTAAATGTCCGTCTGGGCGAGAGAGAGGCGCTTTAAGACAGACTCGAAAAAATGTGCCCTTTGACGGGCCACGAGCCAAAGAGCTCATGGAGCCCTCACGCGTGGTGATTCACTTCAGGTAATGAGAGACTCCAGAAAGTAAAGCTTGTGAGGGCTCAGTCTGTGAGTCTGGACTCCAGGCCTGGACCGAGGTCCCCGGAGGAGGCAGGTGGTCTTTCATTAGTGGGGCTGGACCAGGAGCCTGGACAGTGTCTCTGTACTTCACTCATCAACTTGAAGCGCTGACTTGATTTTGGAGACTAAACTGTTTCAGGCTAAAGTGGATCTTTAAGAAACAAAGACAAACAAACCGAAGCCACCGGAGGACTTTTCCAAATCTCATCACTGCACCACTCACAGAGTTAATTAAAGATCGCTCCTTGTGCAATATTTGGACAAAGATCTCGCTGGACTTTACCAATCGTGATAACTGTGGTAACAGTGGCTTGTTTAAATAGAAGGAGAGGTCGATAGTTAATGGACAACAACGTGAGTTTTCTATTAACTCATGAGTACACATCGAAACCTCGACAGTTCTGGATGCCTTCGTTCTGAGTCACAGACCACAAATCACCAAACGCCCTCTTTTCTCTTAAGATGCAAGTGTGTATGTGTGTGTATGTGTGTGTGTGTCCTACCCGTCTTTGGAGGACAGGTCCAGGTGTGTGTGGATGTCCAGCAGGACCTCCTTGAAGAAGCGCAGCCTCTTGCGCTCGGCCTCCTGGGTGAGGTCGAACACCTGCTCCATGTCCTCCATGTAGCGAGGGTTACAGCGGTTCAGCTCCTCCAGGGCCTTCGTGTAGCGCTCCTTCGCCTGCCACACACACACGCACACACACACACAAATAGCACATGCTGAGCTGCGCCACCATAGAGATGAACATGTGCTCTGTGTCATGAAACCTCAGGATTGCTGGCTGCTGCGTGAGACGTTCAGGTGTCTCTGTCACAGCCGCTGATGAGAGGCTGTGACTGTGTCTACTGTTAAAATCAGTTTAAAACCATCTTCATCTCAGTGAGTGAAATGTTTTCACTCCTCTCAGCTCCCATCTCAAAAAATGCTTCATGTCAAGTGTTTAAGAGACGACATGTCCTAACAGTCTCTTTCAGCATGCGGTTTTCCTTTCAAGCCGACGGCTTGCTCGGCCTTGTTTACCTTGATGACGTGCTGGAGGTGTGGTGCTTTGCACCAATAGCAGTAAGAGCTTGGCTCCAGCTAAACGTGGCTGCATACAATTCTTAAAATGAATCCCATGAAATGCTGATAAATCTTAGCGTTTACACAAAGTTACGGCAACAACAGTCCGACAAATACAACACGTCCTGCAGCTGGAAGGGATCGAGTTGAGTTAGCAGTAACTTAACGGCTGTGGGAAGTTCAGCTGAGCGACCGATGAAAACTAAGAAACTACCTGTCAGATGACAAGATTCACGATCACCTCTGAACCCCGCAGAGACGGATCAAGAGCAACCGACAGTGTGTGATGTCTGCTCTAATGTCTGTGGCGGGAACACAAACTGGGTGTGTCCCCTGATCAATGACTGAAGGACATTTTCAGGTATTTTCTCCCCAAACTGTTCAGTGATTCATGATACTGGCTTCATTTCCTCGTCCAGAGCTGCTTGTTTAAGCAGCCTCTGGCGGCCTGACGCGGCTCTGTGTGCCGAGCGATCCTGAGTTTGTGTCAGGATTTCCCTGTTTTTGGTTCATCGCTTCCCTTCTTCTGAGCCGCCAGAACAGCCGAGACAAGAGACAAGCCCGGTCACGTTTCAGAAGTCAAACACACACACACACACACACACACACACACACACACACACACACACACACACACACACACACAGGTATGTTTTTCTGGGCTCACTGACACGCCCAGCCTGGTGCGTGTGCAGCTACGCATGGGACTGTGTGTGTGTGTGCGCGCGCATGTGTGTGTGTTTGTGTGTGCCTGGGTGGGTGTGTGCGTGTGTGTGTGTGTGTGTGTGTGTGTGTGTGTGTGTGTGTGTGTGTGTGTGTGTGTTTGTGTGTGCCTGGGTGTGTGCGTGTGTGTGTGTGTGTGTGTGTGTGTGTGTGTGTGTGTGTGCCTGGGTGTGTGCGTGTGTCAGCTTTGTACTTTCTCGGCCTCCTGGCTGCAGCGCTCCACCCGGACCGTGTATTTGCGAACTTCCTCCTGTGACTTGGTCGGGTCGGCCTTGGCGTGCGTTTCCCTGGTAACCGCTGTCCACTCCTCCTTCCTGGTCTGATGGTAGGTCTTCTTACTGGACTCCACCTTGACACACACGCACACACATTAGCACACTGGTTGTAAAACTCTAACTTGAGAAACATGATCGACTCACAAACAAATATAATTAACTTTGGCTCCTTTGTGTTATTTTTACAAATATGACAACATGCTAGATTAATAAATATAAAGTCACTGTAACTACAGCAGCACTTAAACATGTTTGTGTAGCCTTGTGGAGGTGTCACCTGACCCTCGACTATAAATCGCAGCCGATGCAGACCCCCAGGCCGCCCTCACCTCTTTCAGCTTGCGGACCCAGGGTTTCTGTGCTTTGCGGAAGCCGTCGTCTGCGTCCTTGGTCTCCTTGAAGCCTCCCATCATCTGCTTGTGGAAGGCGTCCTTCTGCCAGTTGCGTGTCTTCTCGCTGTCCTCGCCCGCCAGCCGCTCCCGCAGCTCCAGGTGCAGCTCGCTGAGCCGGTCGGCCGCCTGCATAAAGGCATGCCACGCTTTCTCCAGAGTACCATACTGAGGACCTGAGGGGTACGAGCGGGAGAGGAGTTAGCTCTTAGCATCGCGTTTAGCTTGAAACGAGAAAACAGGCAGCGACCGTTTGTCTGTGTTGGTCAGATGTGTGTTTGACTCTTGAGGTCAAGATCATGTTCGAGCTCGCTGAGTGAGATGAACCTGCAGACATATTCTCATTCTAAGGAACAATTAGTTTGATTATGGTGAAGAGATTTCCAGTCAATCTTTGAAATATACTAAAAACTGAGTAAGTGAGTGTTTATACATCAAAGCTCATCGCTTCAGTAAAAGTAGTGTCAACAGACATCTTTGAGTGCACTGCAGTCTAATCACAGCACAAATTAATGTCGCAAAGCTTCAAGTCTTTCTTTAAAAGACTCTTGTGGAGAGAAATGTTTCTTGTGTTAAAATTGGGATTAATTCCTGAAAACCTGAAGCTTCACTTAAATTAAATGGCTTGTTTGCAGACCTAAAGACATAAAATAAAACTTAGTGTTTGGTGTCATCTCTCTGCTCTGATCAGTGTTGTCAACCCACCTTTCTCCACGACGTTCCTCCACCTCTTGGCCCAGTCGCTCAGCTGCAGAGCGTAGCTCTTCTCTATCTTTGCCCTCTCCTGGAAGCAGCTGACCAGCTCATTACAGAGCCGGTGACCGTCGTCGATCCGCTTCACCGTCCTTTTGTAGTTCCCCGGCTGCAGAGGGACACAACACACACAATGACTGAGAGGACAGGTATTGTCAGTTGATCTGCCACTTCAATGCATGTTAGCAACATGCTAATATGAGCGTGGCAAAAACACGCTAAGGATGTTTATTGGACCGGTGATGATTTTCAGAAGACTGGAATAGAGATAAGAGTGAAAGACACAGACAGACAGACAGACAGACAGACAGACAGACAGACAGGGAGCGAGAGGAGGTGAAGGCAGGTCGTCTTTCCTGATGGAGGCCTGTGAAGGCGGCAGTCAATCAGCAGGGACTCATTAGTGTCCATGTCTCTGTCTAAACACTATGGACTGATGCTGCCTCATCTGACTGCTTAGTCGTAGTACTGCAGTATCTGATCTGGTTAAATCATCCAAGTGCAGAGATGATATCTGCTGTTTGCTGTTAAATGGTTTTGTACTGCTAGCCGGGCCGGCTGTGGCTCAGTAAGTGGAGCGGGTCGTCCACTAATCACAGGGTTGGTGGTTCTGTCCATGTCAAAGTGTCCTTGGGCAAAACACTGAACCCCAAATTTCTCCAGATGGTCGGACCAGCACGTTAGGCGGTTAGCAACAATGCTAGCTCGCTGCCATCAGTGTGTGAGTGTGAATGCTTTGAATAAAACTGCAGCCATTAATGTGTGAGCACGTATTCTGAATTCAGCGCACAAGATAGTAATTTATATTCATCATTCCTCTTTGTGAGTATGTGTGTGTGTGTGTGTGTGTGTGTGTTCCTGCTCTACCTCCCAGAAGCTGTCAGAGCTGCCCAGGTCGCTGAGGTCTCCGTTGGAAGACATTTTTGGGTCGGCCTTGCAGCACGGAATGATGGCGGCTGCAGAAAAGACTGCGGACAGAGAGAGAAAATAGATTTATTAGCCACAGCTGCTTTCAGGTGGAAACTTTCAACACATCAGCTTTTCACGAGCGAGCAAATCAGCGCCGTTACTGACTGAAAACCAGATCTGTAAGAATTCACGTCGAAGGCTCCAACACAAATGTGTTGTCTTTCTACTGTTTTCAATGAGTTCATGTGAAAAAGGATCAGCACGTTTTCACATTCTGTTTTATTTGTGTCTGACAGCGTCCCAGCTCTGCTGGAATCAGGGATGAAATTAAGAAGAGTGAAACTATACAATCTACTGCACACAGGGCACAGAACTCACTTAAATAACTTCATCTAAATGTGAAATAAACACACACCAAAGAGATGCTAACAAACATGCAGTGTTTGTAGAGGGGTCAGGGGTTTTTATGATTTCACAGAGCCATTTTTAGAAGAATGCGTGCCCTCCATTTCAGGCATCACTCACTGCTTCACTGTCTGCAGCTCTGCAGTTTCAGCCTCTGGCAAACTGCAGCTCGGCACAGGAAGCTACAGCGTCTTCACCGCTCGCTGCTCACTGGGCTGATTTCTGCACATCGCTGCCCAATTTCCCTCCTGCACACAACTGGACTGTGTGTCCCACAAACACTGATGCCCTGTCTCACACATCCGCTGCGTTACTGAGGCGGGAAACTGTAGCAGGCAGTCCTGCTCGTCCACAATGGATCTCATTCATCAGAGAGAGGATGTGCAAACGTTTGTGCAGAATTATCTCTGACAATAACTCACAGATATAAATCATTTTTAACAGGGTGATGTCTCTGCCTCTTCATGCTCATCAAAACTAAAACTCTGCCAAGACAGGAGGGGGGACGAGACACGTCCTGAAGACGCCGCCGCCTGTGCTGCGCCTTATAGGTGCCCGCTGGAGTCTTCTTGTAAACAAATAAAAGTGAGGTTTACATTCAGTGTGACTCACTGTGTGCATCCTCGAGCTCTAACAAATGAGCTGAACGCATTTCCTTCCTCATAAAACAGCTGGAAAGCAGAGTGTTTTCAGTGGAGAGGACATTTAGCATTTCTAAGTGGCTTACACACATCATGGCTGCAGCTGCAATACATGGCTCATAACATCAGCTGTAAGCAGATAACAAAATGTTTAAGTGTTTATTAAATCACAGTATTTTTAAGCAATCATAACTTCTCCTACGAGGACATATTTTAGATTTTTAAAAGGTCTTATTGTCATTTCAACCGTCTTCAGCTCTGCAGTAGATCTGCTGATGAACCCTGTCTACAGTTCACTGTGACCTGACTTCTCTGTATACTGACTTCCTCCATGCCGTCCTCCCATTGGGCAAAAGCCTGTTTCAAGGCCAGACAACTTCCTGTGGCAGACACAACAACCTGGGAGGAAAACATGCTGCTGCAATAAACCAGAACCCTGCAGCTGACTGTGAAAAGCTCCTCTCTGTCGAAGTCACTTTAAAAGCCACTTAAAGCACAGTGCGGCTGCTGAGGACATTGAAACTGGACCCTCGCACATCTGCAAACTTCAGGCTGCAGACGAAACTGCAGCTCAACAAATTCACTGACAGGTTGATATTTGCAAATGATACTGAGAATTACTAAATAAATAGTGACACTTAACCAATCACTGGGAAAAACAGAACATTTTAGCTGCCTCTACTCTACTTTTAAGTTCCAAAAAGCCTTTTTGCGAGGCAGGGGGAGCTGCCTGAAGTCTGATAAATGTCACTTAAAACAGGGTCAGCTGGGTCTGAAGAGCACAAGTTTGAAATTTTTTAAAAATTGGGTTTGTGGAGTGAGAAAGAAGTGAGTTCATCAGACCTCTGTAGCTGCTCCTCAGCTCTGCTCAAGGCTACATCAGCCGACTGTCGCTGGTTCATTGTCATGCACCAAAATACCAAAGCAAATTGCTCCTATATGAAAACCTACATCATAATAAACCTGATTCTGATCTGAGTTGCCTTGTGGGTAACGTAGGTTCAATGTTTTCACAAGGAGGAAGAGTGCAGGGAATAAAAAAAGAAAGATCAATTCTGATTTGTTCCGTTTTAACTGTCCAGTATGAGTTGGGAGTGCAGCGTTGGATCAGCTCTGAATCCCATCAATAAAATCAAATCATGTCAAACTCTGCTGCTGTGAGCTTATATTCTTAGCACATACAGCTTTTTCTCTGCCTTACTTTCTGCTTTGATGAGCTTTCTCGATGGAAAAATGAAACTAAAAACTTCCTGCAGATATCCTGTTCCCTGTCGGGAGGCTTTCAATGTGAAACAGATGGAGGAAATGTTGGATTGAAACTTGGAAATTGAGTAAGAGTAAGTTCAAGCCCTAGACTTTAGAAAACATGGACATAGTCTCTGTGACGTCACCCTCAGGTTTCTGAAGAGCCACTGCGAAGCTCAGTGACTCTGGTTGTCACCATCTTGCTAGCGTCTGACTCCACCAAACTCCTGGCTAATCCAAAAATGGGCAAAGAGGTGGAGTGTGGGTGGAGCTGGGGTGAGCTGAATGAAGCCTGGTGGCTGAAACCTAGCAGCTAGCTGTCACTCAAATCACAAACATGCATAAATTTAAGCCTCAACCCACTGAGTTATACAAAAAGTCACCTCTGTGCAGTTGTCATGAACAGGGACATTAGCTACAGAGACCAAAGCTGTTTTTTGTACCAGGCTGTAAACATGTTTATTTCTGCTACAGAATCCAAATCCAAACATCTAAACCACACACAATGTGAACATACATGTAATGTATAGGGTCAAAAACCGACTAAGTGGACCTACGTGTCAAACTGAAAGACTTGATGATACCTACCCAAGTTCATTTGAACAGATTTATCACTCTTTAAATACTTTGCATTGTTCCTGTATGAGACTGCTGCCCACAACAAGGCTCGACTTGACATGAATGTGAGACGTTCCTGCTTCTTTTCCCTCCTCTGTGTTTCACAATGTCCTCTCTGACTGAAAATAACTAGCTGACTCTCAAAATAACAGCAGTGGATCAGCACACTGGGAGCAAGCTGGTGGCAAATTAGATGTAGTGTACAACTGTAGGCTTGATGAAATCTGCAGGGAACAATGTGGGAGTGAGTCTAAATAAACTCTGCAGTTAGCCCAGAGAGGAAGACTGAAATGACAGACCAGCCAACGGCACAAGCAGGAGCGTGTTCCTACCTGTGCTACATGCTAACGCTACACTGAGCCTGGAATAAAAGACCAGGTTTAATATGTATTTGTAGGTGTGTCTGCTGTGGGTGGGTGCGTTGTATTTGAGGAGACGAGTGACGTTCAAGATTAGCAGAGCGCTGACGTTCAGCAACGCAACAGCACAACATCTCACCTCTGAGAGACCGAAGCTAATCCCCTTCAGACAGCTGAGCTCAGGTTCTCTCCACACTGTACAGCACAGGT
The DNA here is from genome assembly GCF_051107435.1 of Chaetodon auriga. Taxonomy (NCBI): domain Eukaryota; kingdom Metazoa; phylum Chordata; class Actinopteri; order Chaetodontiformes; family Chaetodontidae; genus Chaetodon; species Chaetodon auriga. Next base: position 30,460,590 of record NC_135074.1, on the reverse strand, counting down.
GGAGGCAACAGAAGGGTGTGTGTGTGTGTGTGTGTGTGTGTGTGTGTGTGACAGGAAAATGGCAATATGCTAGCAGCAGGTATTTGCCACCAGCATGCTAGAACATGAGTGAGTATGAGAAAACTGACTTTGCAATGGATTGCTAATTACTGCTCCTACATCCTACGAGAGAGCACGGTGTGTGTGTGTGTGTGTGTGTGTGTGTGTGTGTGTGTGTGTGTCAGTATCTGGGTGCGGCTCACTGAAATCAAGTAGGTTTGGCTGCTAACACGATCTCTTTACCTGCTGGAGGTGTGCAGACGCTGACCATAAAAGTCAACAGGGAGCTACCGCTCAAGCATAGTTTCACAATAAAACCACAGTCACAGTCGACCACATTCAAACACAAACAGCTCTGTGTTATTAGTGCTGGGGTTTGTGTGTGCGTGCTGTCTAAGCAGATGTTGATGCTCAGTCTGCTCTTAAGTGATCTTATTCTTGTTTTAATTCTTGCCATGCTACAGTTTCTGTCAGGCAGCGCTTTGAGCTAAAGGCTAACATCTGCAAGCTAACATTCTCACAGTGACAATGCTACCATGGTGATGTTCAGA